>NC_092162.1:37222035-37524535 GCF_045791955.1 Oncorhynchus clarkii lewisi | reverse complement strand
AATCCATGTATTTTGCGGCCAGTGGCCGTTGTGCCCTTGGCCCGGGGTGCTGGGCGCTCCTAAGCACCTCTCAAGTCACATGGATCTCCATCACGTGATTGGGTCTTTCTCACAGGCTACAAGTGAAGACAGAGACATCTGGGACGCAACTGCACACGTCCTTATCCAATTCCGAGGTTCATATTGAAGAACTGTCCACATTTACTTTTCGTCAGACGACAAGATGAGCAAGCCAAATGAACAGCCAAAGCACTAGCCAATGTGCTATCCCCTATAGTACAAAAGTCAACCTATTCTATTCTGTGCAAGAAATAAATATTCCAAACATACTCTGGGACAGTTGTGGCATGCAATATATCCCAAATTAATACAACGACTAATCTGTTTTTACGCAATGTTCTGATGCAACTGATCAGAACATTTAGCTTAAAATGTTGATAAACTATTAGGCTCTTTCTTCACATTATAAGCGCAGCAATGCGCACATGGCAGTAGGCTATAAGCGCAAATGTTACATTAGTGGGAAAACACATCAAAAGTGACCACAAATGCGATTATGCACGTGATGGTTTTATTATAAAGGTGCATTTTTATGGTGATTATCTTCCCCAAACTTGAAACTCACACGCTGCTTATGTATGCCAGTTGGCCTCTAAAGTTGGCCTCTAAAGTTGGCCCTGATCTGTTTCACCTGTCTTTGTGCTTGTCTCCACCCCCCTCCAGGTGTCGCCAATCATCCCCATTATCCCCAGTGTATTTATACCTGTGTTCTCTGTTTGTTTGTTGCCAGTTCGTCTTGACTCGTCAAGCCCACTTGCATGTTTTTCCGTGCTCCTGTTTTTTCCTAGTCTCTGTTTTCTAGCCCTCCTGGTTCTGACCTTTTTTGCCTGCCTTGACACTGAGCCTGCCTGCCTGATAATACAGCCTGCCCTGACCTCGAGCCTGCCTACCGCCCTGTACCTTTCCGACTCTGACCATGTTAATGAACTTCTGCCTGTCCTCGGCCTGCATATTGCCTGCCCCTATTGCCTGCCCCTTGTATTTGAATAAATATCAGAGACTCGAACCATCTGCCTCCTGTTTCTGCATCTGGGTCTCGCACTGTGTCGTTATAAAACCCCTTGTAAAGCAGCCTAATGTGCTCAATTTTAAGAATGTATTTGGTCACTTTAGTTGTGATACAAACCTTATCCAAACCCAAACAATGCAGGTTCTTCTACAAAGGTTTCTGTACAGCACTTTGTGACATCGGCCGATGTAAGAAGGGCTTTATAAATATATTTGATTGATTGATTAATTGATTGATTGATTGATTGATTGATTGATTGATTGATTGATTGATTATCAAAATATATAGACCTATGGGCTAGGCTACATGAGGTGTGCGAGTATAATTAGAAAAAGTCGCAAAAAAAAGCTGTTTCTTATAATGGGCATCATTCACAAGTGATAATATATAATTCACATGTGATAGGCTAATATTGTCACCCATCAGACTATTCCTGATTTAATCTTGTCTTCACATATTCTAAATAATATATGTGTGAAATTTGTTTTGATTTAGAATGGACCATTATCATGCACCTGTCATGAAACAGGGGTAGCGGGAAAAAATACATGTAATCTATTTACTTAAATAGCGAATGGAGGACGCTTTTCCCTTGGTTCATTTTCATGCCAGCCAGGTAGGCTATACTCCTGTTGTAAAGATAAACAATGTGCTTAAAATTAGGAAAGTTGAGAAATAAATATGGTAGGCCTAGCCTATAGAAATCTGATGGAATCCTCCTCTTTTTAGTAGAGGCCATCACTCTGTTTTCTCATGCAATTGCATAGACTATAGAAATGTTGCGCAACATGAGCTCATGGGCTCTCATGAAGTGTTTGATTAGATTTTCAAACCCATTTGCATTGATGTCAGAGTGATTAGAGGGACAATAAAGTGCTGAGTATCAGGCAGTTAGCAAGTTTGGTAGGCTACTAATGTCCATCAGCAGGATCAGAGCTTGGAGAAGCCTAATTACCATGACTAAACGGTAATGTGGAATTTGACTGCCTGGCGGTAATATGGTCACCGCAAACGCCCTAGGTTCTACAACTGACTGTGTTAGACTGCTGAGCTAAAGCCTCATCAAACCACCTCCATGACACAATCATCAACCATAGCTCCCACTTCTGTTGATGGATGTAGTGGAGGGACTAAATAAGAGCAGTTGGCTGCTGTGACAATCTATAGGGAAATGAAGAACTCCCATTCCCATTTCAGAGTGGACGAGTAGTGCTCTAACAAGGGATTAGAGCACAATGAGATATGTACTGCGATGGAATGCTTAATGATTTGCATGGCTAAAGTGGCTGGAGTTAGCTAATAGCTACAGGTAACTACCAAAATAAAGGAAACACAAACATAAAGTGTCTTAGTAGGTCGTTGGGTCAGAACAGCCTCAATGCACCTTAGCATCGATTTTACAAGTGTCTGGAACTCTATCAGAGGGATGCGACACCATTCATCAATGAAAAATGATATAATTTGATGTTTTGTTGATGGTGAAAACTCTGTCTCAAGCGCCACCCCAGAATCTCCCATTAGTGATGGGTCATTCGCGAGCGAGTCGGCTCTAAGAGCTCTTGTAGGTGAACGTCAGAAGAGCCGAATCTATTTATACCATTTTTTTTAAAGATATGAATAATCAAAATATTTAAATGAATAGAATTTAAAAAATTATAAAATAATATAGGCCTAAATGCTCAAGTGCGCACACATTCGTTCTGATTGTCTGATTAGACTAACAGCTCACCTGTTGTTCCTGTCAATCAGACACGCAGACACCATCAGACACCAAGATGCGTGAGGGAGGGCCGAGCCAACTCACTCACAGTCACACACTTAGCAGCCGAGGAGAGAGAGGAAGGACAGCTGTGAAAACAACAGCTGGAAAATGAATCGGAAGCACAGTAGCATTTGGATGCATTTTAATAATGTAGGAAATGTCAGAGCACAGTGTAGAATTTGCCAAATCGCACAAGCTACACCGGCATATGCGAACTGTGCACCCAACTGTAAAGCTAGCTGTACCGGAGCTTCGAGAAACTAGCGGGCCTGTTAGTGATAGTGGTTGATAATTGTTACAAATATTTGCACTTTGTTTATATACATTAAAAAAGTTATACTTTAAATGCACATGTGTAATAGCATCCTTCTTTTTTACATTTATTTCAATTTGTGGGATGCTGCAGTTTTGCAAAATGTTATTTATTTTTCCTTGATATGTTGCAATATTCTATTATGCTGTTCAGATTGTATTCATTTGAATGGTTAGATTTATATGCCCTTTGGTTATATACATTAAAGTTATACTTTAAATGCAAATGTTTAATAGCATTATTTTTCATAAATTGTGGTGAAGGTAGAGTATGATTTCGTTTAATCATTAAATTAGAATTGTTTTAATACCAATCATAGTCAAACTATCGCAAACTGTTTGACTTGAAAAAAAATTAAAAAAAACATTTAAAGAGCCGTTTGGGAGCCAAAAGATCTGCCTCTTTTTGGTGAGCTGAGCCGAACGAGCCGGCTCACTGAAAAGAGCCGGAATGCCCATCACTATCTCTCATGGGTTGAGATCTGGTGACTGAGAAACACACACACACACCCTTAAACACTCTATGCTCCTTTGAGACCCCACTTTCAAAGTCACTGAGATCTCTTCTTCTAGCCATGGTAGACAAAATAATGGACGACTGGGCATTTTTATACATGACCCTAAGCATTATGGGATGTTAATTGCTTAATTAACTGAGGAACCAGCACCTGCTTTCAATATACTTTGTATCCATCATTTACTCAAGTGTTTCATTTATTTTGATAGTTACCTGTATCTACCCCACTGTCCCAGTCCATCCAATATTGTGGATGCTGCAACCCACACCCACCCCATTATCTGTCATATATAGTGATGTCTGTCTCTTGATTTTACTCTACCTCTCTCTCTCCTCTCTCTCCACCCTGACGCTGTGTTGCCTCTCCCATCATGGCTTCAATTGGCTCAGTGTGGTCTCGCTCTCTCTCTCTCTCTCTCTCTCTCTCTCTCTCTCTCTCTCTCTCTCTCTCAGGATGCTCTCACTAGTGCGCGTGTGTGTAAGATACTACCATATCCCTGGATATTGCTTTTCACTGGTTGCCTGCGTTCCTTCTCTTGACCCACATTGATTTCCCATGCGGAGCAGAGGGATCTATTTATCTGTTAGATTGCGTAGATATGAATTGTTTTTTTAAGAATAAAATCAATTTCTGATCAATTTCCCAGAAGTCCTCTCTGGCCTGGAACCATCAGTCATGGTGATGACTGTGTTCCAAATGGCACCCTATTCCCTACATAGTACACTACTTTTTACCAGAGTCCTATAGGTCCTGGTTGAAAGTAGTGCCCTGTACAGGGAATATGGTGCCATTTGGGACGCATACATCACCATGACTGATGGTTCCAGGCCAGAGAAGACTTCTGGGAAATTGATCAGAAATTGATTTTATTCTTAAAAATACAATTCCTAAAACAAATATATATTCTGTAGTATGTAGGTCTACTCCAACACATTCAGATGGGACGATTGGTATGAAGGCAATTCTTTTTTTTCTTATTTTTCTGTTCAACATCACAGCAAACCAACCCTGTTTCTGAAGGTTCCCAGAACATTCGTTGGGTCACAACAAATGTTCTCATAACACAAAAACTGTCCAGTCAAGGTGATTATTATAAAATGTTTGTATAAAACATTTGCCTGATGTTGCAAGAATGTTCCTAGAATACATGAATCAGTTCTTTAAAAGGTTCCCAGAATGTTTTATTAGGTTGTGGGAAGAGTCTGGTGAGAACAATGTGGGGAAATCAAAAAAGATACAGTATGTTCCCAAAACACAAAACTGTCCATTTGTTTGGATGATTCTACAAGGTTTCTTTTAGGGTGCAAAAAAAATTCATCCCGATGTTACTAGAATGTTCCCAGAACACATTTAGTCTGTTCTTTAAATGTTCACAGAATGTTTCATTAGGTTGCGGGAACATTGTGTTCCCACCAGAATGTTCCCACAACCTAATGAAACATCCTGGGAACCTTTAAAGAACATATTTAATGTGTTAAAGGAAGGCTCTTGCAACATCATGCAAATGTTTTATACAAACATACAAACTTTTGGGGAATGTTCTGTGGTAGTTGCAGTGATGGAAAAAATACTCAAATGTCATACTGTAGAAAAAGTAAAGATACCTTAACAGAAAATGTCTCAAGTAAAAGTGAAACTTACCTAGTAAAATACTACTCAAATAAAAGTCTAAAAGTATATGGTTTTAAATGTACTTAAGTACAGTGGTAGAAAAAGTACTCAATCGTCATACTTGTAAAAGTACAAAGTAAAAGTAACTGCTATACATCAACTTCCTTATTTTAAGCAAACCAGACGGCACAATTTTCTTGTTATTTTTAATTATGAACAGACACTCCAACACTCAGACATCATTTGCAAACACAGTATTTGTGTTTCGTGAGTTCGCCAGATCAGAGGCAGTAGGGTTGACAAAGTGTTATAGTGTTATATTGATAGGTGCCCTAATTCTGTCCTGGTTGAGCATTCTGAATGCAATGAGTACTTTTAGGTATCAGGGAAATGTATGGAGTAAAAAGTACATTATTTTCTTTAGGAATGTAGTGAAGTAAAATTTGTCAAAAATATAAATAGTAAAGTAAAGTACAGATACCCCCCAAAATGACTTAAGTACTACTTTAAAGTATTTGTACTTAAGTACTTCACACCACTGGGTAGTTGTTACAGTTTTTGGTGAATGTTAAGAAAAATAAATAGATTTAAATCAGCAGATTTTATCACCTTAAACCTTAAGTAGAACTTTATGAGAATCATAGTTAATGTCCTGGAAATGTTCCCGTTTTGCTGGGATGTTTGTAATTGTTCATAATAGAATACAAAATCCCATTGCCAACCCCTATTCCGTGTGAAGAATATAAGCAAGCAACCATTGTAGCTAGTATGTGCTAGTTCTATAGTGACAAATACTGTGGAGTAGTGAAAACCGACCGATGCTGGTTGCGTTTTGCTTGAACACACTTTGTTCTGTCTGCCTGTCTGTCTATCTCTATCTGACTTACCAAACACCTTGTGAATGCATTCCCCATGATATTATTCCTGACATCATGCGGCATTGTAAGCGATAGCTGGCAGAAAGTTCTCAGTAGGCTGAGCTGGCTAAAATGAGTTAGCTAAGTTCTGAAAGTCATTGTTCAGCCTTTGGGTCATGAGAGTGAATCCATAGAAAGATGTCTGTCAGAAATCATGAATAAATTCATGCAATTTGTAGCTGACCACAGTAAATAAATGCATGATATTATTCCAGGAAATGATATTAATTTAGTAAGCGTTTTTGTAAATGAAAGTCAGTGACTTGTGGTGTCAAGTTACAAGTCCCCTCGGTAAGCAAGGTCCTATTTTGCATCAGTTCTAATGTTTGATCATCCTTTATTTTCATTATTTGTAGGACTCGGGAAATACTTAATACAACTCAATTAATTGAGCGTCGAGGCTGAGTGGAGGCACTCAGAGGGAGTGTAAGGGTAAGTCTTCACAGTAGCTAGTGGATTAGATTAGATTAGTCTTTAACTTTTTGCACACACACAAACTGAATTGTTGATATCAGCTACAGCCAGTGGTGGGAAAAGTACCACATTGTCATACTTGAGTAAAGGTCAAGTTACCTGAATAGAAAATGACTCAAGTAAAAGTGAAAGTCATCCAATAAAATATTACTTGAGTAAAATCTAAAGGTATTTGGTTTTAAATATACTTAAGCATCAAAAGAAAATGTAATTGCTCATGTACTTACAGTATGTATCAAAAGTAAAAGTATAAATCATTTCACATTCCTTATATTAAGCAAAGCAGACGGCACAACTTTCTTGTTTTTCAAATTTACGGACCACCAGGGGCACACTCCAACACTTAGGCAATCATTTACAAACAAAGCATTTGTATTTACTTTGTCCGCCAGATCAGAGGCAGTATGAATGACCAGGGATTTTCTTTATACCACTGGCCTCAGCTTTAGAAAACTCCTCCAATAGCATTTTGCCATTGCCAAACCCATGACAGAATTCTCCTGTCTCCTGAAACAGAGGGCCATTAAATATAAATCTAACATGGGTAACCTTTGTAGGTGTGGGCCTGTTTCTTTGGCCCCAGAGCTGCATGCCTGTATGACACACACACACATGCACACACACACACAGGCCCCAAACTGCATGCATGCATGACATGGATCGTTCAGATTTCCCTGTCTTCTGTGTCACATGACCCATATGTCCCTCTACACATTAACAACGTGCATGGACATCTTAAAAATATCCCAACGCCATTGGCATCTTCAAACTAACAAATAATATAGAGATAGTCATTGTGTGGGTGCAGCAAGGCAATGGGCATCATTGTGCTGCTAATTGAATTGAATATTATGGAATTATATATTTCCTTGACAGATAGTCACCTACGTTGTAACCATGGATAATCATTCTCTCTCGGCCATTTTAAACATCACGGTTGCCAGCGAGATAAAAAAAGAAAAGCAAGAAACCATAGAAACCTTTCTTCTCTCCATAGCTTGTCTATAACGTTTCATGAAATGCTACCAACATATCCCCTGAAACTTCGCCACTGCCCATAAACTTTACTGCCTATGTTTTCAATGAGAAAAGAAAACCTCAAATAAAGCTATGGTAACCAACTAAGCTAACCACCTCTTTATATGCTTGTCATCTATTAGAAGTGTAAAGCTAAGCTATGGGCATCAATCTGTGAACCACCCTTATCACTTTAGGCAGCAGTAAATCTGATGTGTCTGTTAAGTTGTGTTAGTGACCCCTGATGTGTGTCTCTTCTGAGCCTGTAGCACGCACGCACACACACACACACACACACACACACACACACACACACACACACACACACACACACACACACACACACACACACACACACACACACAAACAGAGACACACACAGTGCGTAGTGCTGCGTCAGTATCTGAAGTCGTCTCTCTGTGCTCTGTTGAGCTGCACCACAGGGTTTAACCTCACTGCATTGATCCCAGGCATGCTCCGGGCACAGTGCTCATTCTCCCATTTTCAGCTGTTAGAGATAGAATTGGAATAATAAACAGCTGAACCTCCCAGCAATAATCCCAATGACCCACCCCTCCTCCTCATCCTCCTCCTTCTCCTCCTCCTGTGTGTGCGTGCATGCGTGTGTGTGTGTTACAGGGTGTGTGTGTGTGTGCATGTGGTGTGTGTGTCTACCCTCCACCCCCACCCCCCTTAACTACCCAGCCCTGGGCAGGGCAACCGGGGTTGGGGTAGGGTTTCACCAACCCCCCCCCCCCCAACCCTAAACTCTGGTAAAGCCCGAGCACTCGTCTGCATAGCTCTATTGAAATAATATCACCCAACCCTAGCAGCCTGGAACTGATTATCACCCCCCCCCCCCATATAGACACACATTTGCATGCACACACACACCGTTTGCTTCAGGTTAAATGCAATACATAAGTTATGGTTTCACACCTAGTATATTTTCAAAACGTGTTGTTTTGAATAAACATAATTGAGTTGATCACACAGTGCATAGTCTTTAGCTATAATAGTTTGAAGCATGACCAGTTTGAGGCATGGCCAGTAGGGATGTTTAGTTGCTAGGCATTAAAGGGTTCTAAGCATGGTCAGTTACAATCAGTGGGGGGGGGGGGGGGGGGTTGGTCAGACTCAGAGGTCATTCTCTGTTAGTTCCCGACCACACAGCTCTAATAATAGGTTACTTTTATTTTGGGACAGTCCTGGAAGAAAGCAGGACATTATTCCAGCCCCTCTGGTGCTCAGCTGTTGTCTGTAGCCAAAAAGACAACACTTTTTTATTTTACCAGGCCAATATCACAAGTTGGAGATCTTTCCCTATATTACACAGCCATCTTAGATTAGAAACCACACTTTAAACCAGCTAGGTCTACAATTCCAGTCATCCACAACTAGGAGCTCTTTGTCCAGTTATGTCAAATGAGAAACCACACCATAGACATATTGTTATGCCCAGATAGGCTAATCAGCCAATGGAAGTACATGGTATGCAGTGCTTGTCTTGCAGGTTTCCATCTAACCAAATTAAATATACCATTATTCATCAGATCCCGGGTGATTAAGCCAGCTGACCTGCTTACACAGTTCAAACACACACGCACGCACACGTAAATACAGTACACACACACACACACAGTACACACACACACTGGCCCGCTAACACAGTTCAGAGAGAATTCAGCCAACCTGCTGTAGAGGTGTTGAGTTGACATAAACTGCAGTAAGAGACCATAACATAAGAATGTTGACCTGTACCTTCTAGTCTATTCAGGAGTCATTTTCAGCCTGACACAGTGCTTTAGTTTGGCTTCATATCTCTATGGCCATTAAGCCAAACACTCCGAAGCAGGCCTCTGAGCGTTAACAGTAATGTGAGAGAAAAATTAAGTGTGTACCTGATTTCTTTAATATTAATAGTTAACAAGTATATGCTTAACAATAGTAAGACATTTCTGTTCTACTAATGCTGTGTTTCTGTAAAGGGATGGTTCCACTCGAGCGCTCTGCAGCTGGTTTAGCACTATTAACAATTCTATCAGCAGAAAGGAACGTTATCCCTTGTTTGTGCATTATGACCCGATATACATAGCCACAAGAAGAAAACAAGGTAGCTTATAATGCCCTGATCTGCCGGGGGAAGTGGGGGAAACAGCCATGACCAAGCATTTTTTAGTGTCAGCTATATAAGACCCATGATTCCTCTGCAAGGTTGAGCTCTCAACGAATGGTTCATTGACCAGCTCCATTATTGCAATTCTTAATCGACAATAAAGACTGATTGTTTGAAGAAATGACAAAGTCTCTCTCACTTTTCGCCCAGAATGTCATGGAAGAGGATGGGATGCTGACCGCTCCTAAGGACCTGGGTAAACTGTGCACAGGAGTAACCCTCATTGGATACTCAGGGCAGACGTACACTCCAAGAGTGAGCAGATGGAACCTGCCTAAGATCCAAGAAGGACGCGTTTGGAGAATATGTTTCTATGTATAATACAGTGCCTTGCGAAAGTATTCGGCCCCCTTGAACTTTGCGACCTTTTGCCACATTTCAGGCTTCAAACATAAAGATATAAAACTGTATTTTTTTGTGAAGAATCAACAACAAGTGGGACACAATCATGAAGTGGAACGACATTTATTGGATATTACAAACTTTTTTAACAAATCAAAAACTGAAAAATTGGGCGTGCAAAATTATTCAGCCCCCTTAAGTTAATACTTTGTAGCGCCACCTTTTGCTGCGATTACAGCTGTAAGTCGCTTGGGGTATGTCTCTATCAGTTTTGCACATCGAGAGACTGACATTTTTTCCCATTCCTCCTTGCAAAACAGCTCGAGCTCAGTGAGGTTGGATGGAGAGCATTTGTGAACAGCAGTTTTCAGTTCTTTCCACAGATTCTCGATTGGATTCAGGTCTGGACTTTGACTTGGCCATTCTAACACCTGGATATGTTTATTTTTGAACCATTCCATTGTAGATTTTGCTTTATGTTTTGGATCATTGTCTTGTTGGAAGACAAATCTCCGTCCCAGTCTCAGGACTCCATCAGGTTTTCTTCCAGAATGGTCCTGTATTTGGCTCCATCCATCTTCCCATCAATTTTAACCATCTTCCCTGTCCCTGCTGAAGAAAAGCAGGCCCAAACCATGATGCTGCCACCACCATGTTTGACAGTGGGGATGGTGTGGTCAGGGTGATGAGCTGTGTTGCTTTTACGCCAAACATAATGTTTTGCATTGTTGCCAAAAAGTTCAATTTTGGTTTCATCTGACCAGAGCACCTTCTTCCACATGTTTGGTGTGTCTCCCAGGTGGCTTGTGGCAAACTTTAAACAACACTTTTTATGGATATCTTTAAGAAATGGCTTTCTTCTTGCCACTCTTCCATAAAGGCCAGATTTGGGCAATATACGACTAGTTGTTGTCCTATGGACAGAGTCTCCCACCTCAGCTGTAGATCTCTGCAGTTCATCCAGAGGGCCTATTGTCTGCATCTCTGATTAGTATTCTCCTTGTATGAGCTGAAAGTTTAGAGGGACGGCCAGGTCTTGGTAGATTTGCAGTGGTCTGATACTCCTTCCATTTCAATATTATCGCTTGCACAGTGCTCCTTGGGATGTTTAAAGCTTGGGAAATCTTTTTGTATCCAAATCCGGCTTTAAACTTCTTCACAACAGTATCTCGGACCTGCCTGGTGTGTTCCTTGTTCTTCATGATGCTCTCTGCGCTTTTGACGGACCTCTGAGATTATCAAAGTGCAGGTGCATTTATACGGAGACTTGATTACACACAGGTGGATTGTATTTATCATCATTAGTCATTTAGGTCAACATTGGATCATTCAGAGATCCTCACTGAACTTCTGGAGAGAGTATGCTGCACTGAAAGTAAAGGGGCTGAATAATTTTGCACGCCCAATTTTTCAGTTTTTGATTTGTTAAAAAAGTTTGAAATATCCAATAAATATCGTTCCACTTCATGATTGTGTCCCACTTGTTGTTGATTCTTCACAAAAAAATACAGTTTTATATCTTTATGTTTGAAGCCTGAAATGTGGCAAAAGGTCGCAAAGTTCAAAGGGGCCGAATACTTTCGCAAGGCACTGTAGTTATCTAGGGACTCCGGCCATCACTGCCCATCACAGTAATATCACGAGGTAGGTGTGGCACATTATTCTGATGACCAGCAGGGAGCATCCGGGAAACCAAAGTCTTTGGGTTCCGGGGGGTAGTGTGGTTGCAAGGCGGCTTTGTAGCAGCGGAGTGTCGTTGTAATGCACATGGAGTGGTGTTGACGTGAGCACCTAAGATTTAGAACGTTATATATGGATTCTGTGAAGATATATATATATTTTTTAAATGGTATATGGGTATAATCGATTACTGGAGAAGTAATAATGAAGTAATAATGGAAATAATAATAACATACAAACTTGCACAGCAAAACGTAGACGTGACCATATATGCATAGTCACTTCAACAATACCTACATGTACATACTACCTCAATAAGCCTGACTATCAGGTGTCTGTATATAGCCTTGCTACTCTTTTTTCAAATGTCTTTTTACTGTTGTTTTATTTCTTTACTTACCTACACACACACACAGACACACATACCTTTTTTTCCGCACCATTGGTTAGAGCCTGTAAGTAAGCATTTCACTGTAAGGTTTACACCTGTTGTATTCGGCGCACGTGACAAATACACTTTAACTGTATCTCTGTCTACAGCAGGGGTGGGCAATTCCAGTCCTCGGGGGCCTGATTGGTGTCACAGTTTTAACCCAGCCCCAGCTAACACACCTGACTCCAATAATCAACTAATCATGATCTTCAGTTTAGAATGCAATTTGATTAATCAGCTGTGTTCACTAGGGATGGAGAAAAAGGGTGACACCAATCAGGCCCCCGAGGACTGGAGTTTCCTGCTATTTCCCTGCTACAGGTTCTGGGAAATAGTCTCAGAAAAAGATTTCCGTATCACTTTTAGTAAAAGTACGGGGACAGTGACAGGCCAATTATAGTGAAAGTTATAATCAGAAAGAAACCTAGTCTCAAGATCTACTTTAGAAAGTAAGCTGCCTCCAAAGTTTATATTTTCTCTTCTGAAATTGGCCCATGTATTTTATAAATTTGGCGCGTTACCTGTTAATCGTAAAATAATAGACATTTAATGAGTGTGAAGCAAATAATGAATATCCAACGGAGATTGGTTATAGTATATACAGTAAATGCTGGATTGGATCAAAACAGAAATGATTAAAGAGTGGAGGGAGGCCTCCCTGTTAACAGAAGTTATCATGTTTTGTTGTGTCTATCATTTAAAACGCATTATTCACCTGGTAAAGTAATGTTAGACGGAGAGATTGTAGAGACTAACAAGTATTTGAGTGGAAAAGAAATGTACCGGGTGATGGTGACTGAGAGGGCTTCTGAGTTAAAGTAAACAGATACAGTTGAAGTCGGAAGTTTAGATACACCTCAGCCAAATACATTTAAACTCAGTTTTTCAAAATTCCTGACATTTAATCCTAGTAAAAATTCCCTGTGTTAGGTTAGTTAGCATCACCAATTTATTTTTTAAATGTGAAATCTCAGAATAAGAGTAGAAAGAATGATTTGTTTCAGCTTTTATTTATTTTATCACATTCCCAGTGGGTCAAAAATACATACACTCAATTAGTATTTAGTAGCATTGCCTTTAAATTGTTTAACTTGGGTCAAATGTTTCGGGTGGCCTTCCAAAAGCTTCCCACAATAAGTTGTGTGAATTTTGGCCCATTCCTCCTGACAGAGCTGGTGTAACTGAGTCATGTTTGTAGGCTTCCTTGCTCGCACATGACTTTTCAGTTCTGCCCACAAATTTTAAATAGTGAAGAAAAGAAAGAAGAAAAAAAATGGTCCTCAGGTTTTTGCCTGCCAAATCACTTCTGTTATACTCACAGACATAATTTTAACAGTTGCAGAAACTTTAGAGTGTCTTTCATGCAATACTACCATGCATATTCATATCCTAGCTTCTGGCCCTGAGTAACAGGCAGTTTACTTTCGACACCTCAGTCATCCAAAATTCTGAAAAGTTTGTTTTAATGACTCCAACCTAAGTGTATGTAAACTTATGACTTCCACTGTATGTAGTTAGTGAAAGTAACAAAGAAAGTGGGAAAGAAAGGAAATGGGAAGTTAATTGGAAAGTAAAATGGAAAGTAAGAATTTGAATTTTGAAATTATAATTTTTTAAAGATTGAACAAAATTTGTATTTTCTCCTTTGGGAGAGGATGGAGTGTCCTTATCTCTCCCTTTGAAATGTTTCCCGAGGCTGTTGCCTTGGGAGAGCAGTTGGTGCAATTATGTAGTTCTATTCAGTATAAAGGTACCCAGATCTGTCCGTGAAGGCCATTTGTTTGTTTTTGTGCTATGTTTTACCACACACACACCAGCACACACACACACACACACAACCCACCTGTTATGAATATTTCTTAATAGTGTTAATAGGGTGTTTGATGTATTGTGTTGGGTCTTTTCATTTGGTTTTAGTGGGGTTTTCACAGGTTAGAGAGGATGTACCTTAAGGGGAACACAAATTCAATATCTGGAAGTTTTTATTTTCTGAGTTTTGATCACGTGATTTATTTTGATAAGAGATGTACTGGGAAAAAAACTATGTAAAACTGGTATACAAAATGCATGAATTGTTAGACATTTTTTCAAATAATGAGTTTGAGTCGGAGGGCGAGAAAGGGGAGAGAAACACTCACTTAATGGGGTCTAACCTCTGACCTTTGTTCTGACTTTCTAGTGGAGCCTGATCACCCTCACCTAGAGAGCCTAGACAAATTGGGTGAGATGTGAAATGTAATATGTAAACACTAATGATTAGGAAGAAGTTTATAAACTCAGCAAAACTCACTGTCAACTGCGTTTATTTTCAGAAAACTTAACATGTGTAAATATTTATATGAACATAACAAGATTCAACAATTGAGACATAAACTGAACAAGTTTCACAGACGTGACTAACAGAAATTGAATAATGTGTCCCTGAACAAAGGGGGGGAGTCAAAATCAAAATGAACAGGCAGTATCTGGTGTGGCCACCAGCTGCATTAAGTACTGCAGTGCATCCCCTCCTTATGGATTTGCCAGTTCTTGCTGTGAGATGTTACCCCACTCTTCCACCAAGGCACCTGCAAGTTCCCAGACATTTCTGGGGGGAATGGCCCTGGCCCTCACCCTCCGATCCAACAGGTCCCAGACGTGCTCAATTGGATTGAGACCCGGGCTCTTCACTGGCCATGGCAGAACATTCATATTCATGTCTTGCAGGAAATCACACACAGTATGGCCCTCCAGCATTGTCATGCTGGAGGGTCATGTCAGAATGAGCCTGCAGGAAGGGTACCACATGAGGGAAGAGGATGCCTTCCCTGTAATGAACAGTGTTTAGATTGCCTGCAATGCCAACAAGCTGAGTCCGATGATGCTGTGGACACACCGCCCCCAGACCATGACGGACCGTCCACCTCCAAATCGATCCGGCTCCAGAGTACAGGCCTCGGTGTAACGCTCAGGTGTGATGTTCGGATGTACCGATCCTGTGCAGGTGTTGTTACACGTGGTCTGCCACTGTCCGTCCTGTCTCCCTGTAGCGCTGTCTTAGGCGACTCACAGTACAGACATTACAATGTATTGCCCTGACCATATCTGCGGTCCTCATGCCTCCTTGCAGCATGCCTAAGGCACATTCAAGCAGGACCCTGAGCATCTTTCTTTTGGTGTTTTTCAGAGTCAGTAGAAAGGCCTCTTTAGTGTCCTAAGTTTTTATAACTCTGACCTTAATTGCCTACCGTCTGTAAGCTGTTAGTGTCTTAACGACCATTCCACAGGTGCATGTTCATAATTTTATTTTATGGTTCATTGAACAAGCATGGGAAACAGTGTTTAAACCTTTTGCAATGAAGATCTGTGAAGTTATTTGGATTTTTACGAATTATATTTGAAAGACAGGGTCCTGAAAAAAGGATGTTTCTTTTTTTTCTGAGTTTCTTTTATCAACAGTCCCCTGTCTCTAGTCTATTTTACTATTACCTTATTGGGATACATATTTTTTATTATTTTTATTTAACCACCAGTCTTGTTTTTTTTTTACACATTAATCACAATGTGAGTCATGTGTCAACGGGGGGAATTACCAGTCCCCAGAGGCTTGTTGGTTAAATATGCAGATTGTTTTGTTCACATGCCTGCCTGTAAAAGGAAGAAGTGCATCAAAGGATATATTCAGAAGTGTATTGCTGTTTGTTTTGTTTGTTCTGTTTCTGTATTGCTTTAATATAAATCTCACTAGATTGGGTCTGCTGGCCCTGTAACTCTGCAGTGAGGTTGTCGATATGATGGGGGGAGTATAAACCAATTAAAATACGATTTCAACTATGTGTTGTTATTCTCTTTGACATGTGTCTTAGACACTTTAAAGTAATAATTTGTCATGCAGTAAATCATTTGTATGGATTTCTTGGATCAGAAATGCCCTAAACTAAACTGTTGTTCTGATCTGTCCTCTCGAGGTTATGCAGAATGTGACCACAGATGGTATCTAGATGCATGAAAGGGAAAATTTGACTGTGAACAGTGTGAACTCTAACCGGCTCTAATGGCGAAAATGGCATTCAGTATGGTCCTTCACCACCTATATCATGAGACCTGAGTCCGAGCCAGCAACCTGGACACAGTATCCAGTCGATGCTATCAACTGCCTGTTCTCTCATGCCTTCTCTCTCAGGAGTGTGACAGGCGTCCACGTGGAGTGAGTCTGTTCCAAACGTCTCTCATGTTGCTGGTGTACTGGTTGGCAAATGGACAAGACACGATGGACTGTAAAGGACAGTGGCAGCTCAGGTGAGAGACATTATCAAGGGCCATCCACTTTGAACATGTGAGCCATTGGGAAGACGAGCTGTAAAGCTATCTGAAGAAGAAAATTAAGAGACGCCAGAAGATTGAATGCCGGAGGGGTTGTGGGGGGTTGATCAACTGTGCCTGTATTGGGGTATGAAGTTGATTGTAGAGGTCTACACACTGAAATGTATAGTAATTTAGACTAAGAATGCATTAAGATACTGATCTGTAATTATCACCTTGATAAGGAAGTTAATGCTAGAATTATGGATAATTATACTGTATGCTAATGTTAATGTACATTCTGCTTGTACCGATGTGTGCTAAGTTGAGAGTTTTAACTTTGAGTGATAGAACCAATGTGAATCACTGAGCAATGTCATTCTAAATTTGGGTTGGATAATTAATTGGGTTTTAATTATGATTTGGAAACTGAATGATTTCCCTGACCTATTCCTGACTACATCTCTGATGATGAGGACCACAATCCTGAGTATAAGGACCCAGATGTAGAGCTCATGTTCCACACTGTGTACAAAGTGCCCAAAGAGGGGTCTCTGTCACTGGTGTAGGAAGGGTTCTAAACGAGATGGACATTTCCATCACCCTGACCCCTACATCTGCGCTCATTGTCAGCGGGATGATTGTCCCATTTGCTGTAATGAAGATTGTGTGTGATGTTCATTTTATGGGTTTTATTATCATCCAGATTGTCTGTGTTTTGATAAAGAAGGTATTAAACTCAGCAACCCAAAGGAAGGTTGTTTACCATGGATGAAATGTCAGGCACCAGAGGGATTTTGTTTGTTTAACTGGGGCTAGGGGTCCCGCTAGCGGGACAACTTCCGGTGAAACTGGAGGGCGCGCAATTCAAATAAATAATCATATATATTATGGATTTTAAATATTTATGTATATATAAGTGTCTTATATCGGCTAAAAGCTTAAATGATTGTTAATCTAACTGCACTGTCCAAGTTACAGTAGCTATTACAGAGAAAACATGCCATGCTTTTGTTTGAGGACGGCGCCCCTCAACAAAATATTTTTCCACCAGCACAGGTTTTATACATTCACAAATAACGATTAAATATTAATTTACTCCTCTGATTTGTCATCCAAAGGGACCAAGCTATAACATGTAGAGTCATTATGTTAGGTAAACTTGATCTTTATATCCCAAAAAGTCAGTTTAGTTGGGGCCATCGATTTGAGTAATCCACTCGTTCAACATGCTGTAACGGTTTTCTGTATGTGAAGGAGAGTCGGACCAAAATGCAGCGTGTCGATTGCGATTCATGTTTAATGAAAAAAAACACACTAAACACAAACACTACAAAAACAATAAACGTAACGAAAACCTAAACAGCCTATCTGGTGAAAACACATAGACAGGAACAATCACCCACAAACACACAGTGAAACCCAGGCTACCTAAATATGGTTCCCAATCAGAGACAATGACAAACACCTGCCTCTGATTGAGAACCATATCAGGCCGAACATAGAACTGGACAAACTAGACATGTAACATAGAATGCCCACTCAGATCACACCCTGACCAACCAAAACATAGAAACATACAAAGTAAACTATGGTCAGGGTGTGACAGTACCCCCCCCCCCCCAAGGTGCGGACTCCGGCCGCAAAACCTGAACCTATAGGGGAGGGTCTGGGTGGGCATCTGTCCGCGGTGGCGGCTCTGGCGCTGGACGTGGACCCCACTCCATAATAGTTTTAGTCCACCTCCTTAGCGTCCCTAGATAGGTTACCCTCCATAATGACCGCTCGGGACAGAGGGGCAGCTCGGGACAGAGGTAGCTCGGGACTGATGGGTAGCTCAGCACTGAGAGGAAGCTCAGCACTGAGAGGAAGCTCAGCACTGAGAGGAAGCCCAGGCAGGTAGTTGGATCTAGCAGATCCTGGTCGACTGGCAGATCTGGAAGAGTCTGGTCGACTGGCAGATCTGGAAGAGTCTGGTCGACTAGCAGATCTGGAAGAGTCTGGTCGACTGGCAGATCTGGAAGAGTCTGGTCGACTGGCAGATCTGGAAGAGTCTGGTCGACTGGCAGATCTGGAAGAGTCTGGTCGACTGGCAGATCTGGAAGAGTCTGGTTGACTGGCAGCTCTGGCTGCTCCATGCTGATTGGCTGCCCCATGCTGACTGGCAGCTCTGGCTGCTCCATGCTGACTGGCTGCTCCATGCTGACTGACAGCTCTGGCTGCTCCATGCTGACTGGCAGCTCTGGCTGCTCCATGCTGACTGGCAGCTCTGGCTGCTCCATGCTGACTGGCTGCTCCATGCTGACTGGCTGCTCTGGCTGCTCCATGCTGACTGGCGGCCCTGGCTGCTCCATGCTGACTGGCGGCCCTGGCTGCTCCATGCTGACTGGCGGCCCTGGCTGCTCCATGCTGACTGGCGGCCCTGGCTGCTCCATGCTGACTGGCGGCTCTGGCGGCTCCTTGCAGACTGGCGGCTCTGGCGGCTCCTTGCAGACTGGCAGCTCTGGCGGCTCCTTGCAAACTGGCAGCTTTGGCGGCATCCTGCAGACTGGCAGCTCTGACGGCTCCTTGCAGACTGGCAGCTCCCTGCAGACTGGCAGCTCCCTGCAGACTGGCAGCTCCATGCAGACTGGCAGCTCTATGCAGACTGGCAGCTCTATGCAGACTGGCAGCTCTATGCAGACTGGCAGCTCTATGCAGACTGGCAGCTCCTTGCAGACTGGCAGCTCCTTGCAGACTGGCAGCTCCTTGCAAACTGGCAGCTCCTTGCAAACTGGCAGCTCCTTGCAAACTGGCAGCTCCTTGCAAACTGGCAGCTCCTTGCAAACTGGCACCTTCTTGCAAACTGGCAGTTCTGAACAGGCGGGAGACTCCAACAGCGCTGAAAAGGAGGAAGGCTCTGGCAGCGCTGGACAGGCGAGACGCACTGTAGGCCTGATGCGTGGTGCTGGCACTGGTGGTACTGGGCCGAGGACACGCACAGGAAGCCTGGTGCGGGGAGCTGCTACCGGAGGGCTGGGGTGTGGAGGTGGTACTGGAAAAACCGGACCGTGCAGGCGCACTGGAGCTCTTGAGCACCGAGCCTGCCCAACCTTACCTGGTTGAATGCTCACGGTCGCCCTGCCAGTGCGGCGAGGTGGAATAGCCCGCACTGGGCTATGCAGGCGAACCGGAGACACCGAGCGCAAGGCTGGTGCCATGTAAGCCGGCCCAAGGAGACGCACTGGGGACCAGCTGCGTAGAGCCGGCTTCATGGCATTAGGCTCGACGCTCAATCTAGCCCGGCCGACACCCGGAGCTGGAATATACCGCACCGGGCTATGCACCCGCACTGGAGACACCGTGCGCACCACTGCATAACACGGTGCCTGTCCGGTCTCTCTAGCCCCCCGGTAAGCACAGGGAGTTTGCGCAGGTCTCCTACCTGGCGTAGCCATACTCCCTGTTAGCCCCCCCCCCCAAGAAATTTTTGGGGCTGCCTCTCGGGCTTCCTTGCCAGCCGTGTTCCCTCATATCGCCGGCTCCTCTCTCCGGCTGCCTCTGCTCTCCTAAGTGCCTCCACCTGTTCCCATGGGAGGCGATCTCTTCCAGCCAGTATCTCCTCCCAAGTGTAACAGCCCTTGCCATCCAAAACGTCCTCCCATGTCCATTCCTCTTTACGCTGCTGTTGCTGCCTGTTGACACGCTGCTTGGTCCGTTGGTGGTGGGTGATTCTATAACGGTTTTCTGTATGTGAAGGAGAGTCGGACCAAAATGCAGCGTGTCGATTGCGATTCATGTTTAATGAAAAAAAACACACTAAACACAAACACTACGAAAACAATAAACGTAACGAAAACCTAAACAGCCTATCTGGTGAAAACACATAGACAGGAACAATCACCCACAAACACACAGTGAAACCAAGGCTACCTAAATATGGTTCCCAATCAGAGACAATGACAAACACCTGCCTCTGATTGAGAACCATATCAGGCCGAACATAGAACTGGACAAACTAGACATGTAACATAGAATGCCCACTCAGATCACACCCTGACCAACCAAAACATAGAAACATACAAAGTAAACTATGGTCAGGGTGTGACACATGCAGAGAAAGGAATCCGAAAATCTACCCCAAAACTGTGTTTCAACAAGTCAAAATACGTTTTGATTTGCTCCTCAGATACCCTAAAATGTAACCAAACTACAATATTTCTTATGGAAAGAAGTATGTTCAATAGGAAACCAATTTTAACAGGTGCGTAATGTCTTCATGGTGCATGCAAACACGAATTTCCAAGAATGTGTCCTTCTACTAAAACTGATATTTCTTATTCTTGTTTGAAGTTACAAGCCTTGAACATAGACTGCTGACACCCTGCGGAAGCCATAGGAATTACATCCAGGGAGCTCATTTTCATTATGACCCTTCTCTTGAATTTCTAAGAGGATGGTCTCTCAAAAACAAATCTGGTTGGTTTTTCTTTGGATTTTCTCCTACCATATCTATTGATTTATATTCTCCTACATTATTTTAACATTTCTACAAACTTCAAAGTGTTTTCTTTCCAATGGTACCAATAATATGCATATCCTGGCTTCAGGGCCTAAGCTACAGGCAGTTTACTTTGGGCAAGTCATTCAGACAGGAAGTGGAGAAAAAAGGGGCCTAGCCCTAAGAAGTTAAATATATTTTGTAATACTTGTACCCTTAAATTTGTATGAAAGAAACTTAGTTTGTTGAGAGGGGAATGTGTGAGGAAAAATGATGTATTAACCTGATTTGTTTAATATTAATAGTTAACAATTATATGCTTAAGTTAACAATAGTAAGACATTTCTGTTCTACTAATGCTGTGTTTCTGTAAAGGGATGTTTCCATTCTAGCTCCCTGCAGCAGGTTGAGATGTATGGCCAAGGACACATGGGGCGGCATGGGACAGAGATAAACTTGAGGAACAATATAGATCTGTATTGTTACAAAGTCATCTTCTGTCTCCGAGTAACTTGGCCACGCAGCACATAAGACAAAGAGCCTCTGAGAGTGACCACAGTTCTTCGGTCCATCCTGTTCTTTTCATAATCTTTCAACGGCACAGCTGTGGAGATATGAGGTGAACAGAGGTTGGCTTGAGCACTGTTTGCAATTCTATCAGCAGAAAGGAACCTTATCACTTGTTTGTGCACTATGACCCGATACACATAGCCTCAAGAAGAAAACAAGGTAGCTTATGATGCCCTGATCTGCCGGGGAGGGGTGGAACCAGCCTATATAAGACCCATGATTCCTCTGTAAGGTTGGGCTCTCAATGAATCACCTACAGGTGGCCAGCTCCATTATTGCAATTCTTAATTGATAATAAAGATTGATTGTTTGAAGAAATTACAATGTCTCTCTCACTTGATTCAAATTTTCCACGACAGTAACAGTAAGTTAACCCTGCCCTTTCATAATGGCTTGACTATTAAGCAGCGCTTTCCGACTCTGGGGAATTCAGAGCAGTCTCATACTATTGTGTTACGTGCTGACTTGTGAGGTGAGGACTTTTGGGGACTGTCATCTGTCAAACTACCTTTTTCAAACCACACACCGGCTTGTCTGCACTGGCGTCTCTCTCTCTCCATCTCTCATCTCTCTCTCTCTCTTGTCTCTGTGAAGTAGCCTATAGCCCTCCTTTGTGCCCCAGTATTGCTGGGCTCAGCATGCTGCCTGTGTCCAGACTGCAGCCTCAGCACTGTGAAGGCAATAGAATGGAAGGATAGAGGAGAGTATAGAGTGATAGAAGAGGAGCGAGAGAGAGAGAGAGAGAGAGAGAGAGAGAGAGAGGGGGGGGGGATAGTGATAGAGGAGGAGAGGAGAGAGGCAATGCTCTGTTTTCAACATCCTCACCAATCCACCAAACCACGACTTTTAGCACTATAGAGGTGGAATCAGCTCAGCCAGTGGAGAAACAGAAGGTTATGTTTCAATATCCACACTGGCATACCACATACATTGCTTCATACCTAAATGGTATGCTATGGACATTTGAATGCATTGTCTGCCTAATGTTATGGTACAGCTTTGGTAAGTAGGTTGTTTTGTGAGGTTACTTTGTTTCAAACAGAAAATGAATTGGGACTTTCTTGGCCTACATTCCAATTTGAGCTGTGCTAACTGACTACTCCAGCTGCTCTCAATAGAACTCAGGTCACGTCTTTGAAGGAGAAGCCTACTTTTAACCGGCTACAAGGTTCATGTTGGGAGTCAAACACAAATTGGCCTGTATAATGAGGCCAGGGGGACCAATGTCATGTGATGAACACACAATGTCACAATGTCATATGACGAACACACAATGTCACAATGTCCTGTGATTAATGCCATTTCACAATAACGCAGTACTGTCAAGTACTGTCCATGTTAAAGGCATGATGAAGCATGAGATTACTGTATCCCCTTCTATCACACTATATGTTTGTTGGTGTAGGTATGCATGGTGTGTGCATCGTTGTGTGTCAGCGTGTGTGTGTCGGGGTCAGTGTGTGTGTCGGTGTCTGTGTCAGTATGCCGGTGTCAGTGTCGGTGTGTGTCATGCAGTAAGGCAAGGCTTAAGGCAGGATATACATTGTGCAGTAACGTGGTGTGGATGGATGGATGTGTTTGAGAGGAGAGGAGTTCAGTCTCTGTGTGTAACAGGAGGAGTCCTGCTGGCCATGTGGCCCTTGGTGTGACTAAAAACAGACACACAGCTGGTGCTCTAAGAGAGAGAGGGAGAGGGGGAGAGACAGAGACAGGAGGAAGAGAGGGAAAGGAGAGAGCGAGGAGAGAAAGGGAGAGGGGTAGAGTGAGAGAGAGAGAGAGAGAGAGAGAGAGAGAGAGAGAGAGAGAGAGAGAGAGAGAATACCAATGTGCTGGTGTTTCTTGTACTTCACTGCCTGTAAGAGCAGCAATAAACTGGGACAGCATCACCTGACCAGTGACCATGGGGATGGAACCCAGAACACAGGAACAGCTTACGTCATCAACATCACATCCATTTAACATTCTGTCCATTATGTCCTCTACATATAGCGACAACTGTTGAGCTTAGTTGGAATATAGTGTGGGTACTACAGTAAAACAAATTTGCAAATGAGAGTGTTTCCACCTAAATCTGTAATAATTTTTCCTCTTGCCCTCTCAACCCCTATCCATACCCCCTTACCCCCTACAATTAGAAAGAAAGGGTTCCAAAAGGGTTCTTCGGCTATCCCCATAGGATAACCCTTTTTGATTCCAGGGAGAACCCTTTTTGTTCCATGTAGAAGAGATCCTACCTGAAACCCAAAAAGGTTCTACCTGGAATCAAAAGGGTTCTACCTGGAACCAAAAAGGGTTATTCAAAGGGTTCTCCTATGTTGACAGCCGAAGAACCCTTTTAGGTTCTAGATGGCACCTTTTCTTCTAAGAGTGTACCCCTAACTAATTCTCATGGGGCCAAACTCAATCTGGTCATTTCCCTCCAATCCTCATTCATCTCCTCTTCTCTTCTTCTATCCTTCCCTCTCTCACTCTCATTCTCTATGTGGGATAAAGGCTATAGAATACAAGCCCTCTCTCTCAAGCATGATTGGTCAACTCCCCTTTCCCTTCTGCCCCCTCTCATTCTCTCTTGCCCTGCCTAAATACTTTTAACATAAAGAGAGAGAGAGAGAGGGAGGGAGGGGAGAGGGGAGAGGGGGATGGGAGCAATGGGGGATGGGAATTGTGTGTGCACTCTGTTGTCACTGGCAGAGAGAGAGAGAGAGAGAGAGAGAGAGAGAGAGAGAGAGAGAGAGCGAGGGCGAGGGCGAGAGCGAGAGAGAGAGAGTTGAGTTGTGGAAAAAAAGCCTAGCAGTGAACACACACTCTGCTCTCTGCTCTCTGCTCCACAGGATTATCTAACTGCTGATTAAGATCTGCTAGAAAGAGTACATGCTGGCATGAATAGGTAAGAACAGCTTCTCTCTCCTCTGTCTCAGTGTGTTGTAGTGTCGTGGCTGCACTGTGTTGTGTTTATACTGTAGTGTGGTAGGTGGCGGCTGCTGTCTGTGTGTTTGACTTGGCCCTATCTCTAGAGTTGTAAATGAGTGAAGTGAAGGAAGTGTTGACTTGTCTTTGGCCACTGGCCACTATGTACATCCCCCAACCTCAACACCTCCTGGTCTTCTGTCTTTCTGTCCGTCTGCTTAGCCCCTGTGTGTTTCTCTGCCCTCTCTCTTACCTCTCTATCTATAATTCTTTGTCATTGCCTGCACTGTTTATAGATTTGAATACTATTTATAGAACCGTGCAAAGCAATTGTCTGCTTTTAGAAATTAGTCTATGTGGGGGAAAAAAGCAAATTTAGATATGTGTGTGCCAGGAGAAGTGAAATCAGTTCAACCCACTTAAGGCAGAACTCTTGTGTAGCCTGTAGGTTAGGGATAGTTGTGCCATATTGTGGTTATTGCATAATATTAACTTCCCATATGATTGGATGGTAATTGTTTTACTGTTGTGCGTAGAGTTTCATGCTCTTCATTGGATTCATGAAACATGCTGAAATCCACATTTGTACAGATTTAGGATATTCATGGAATGTTGTATTTTTAAGTTGTTAAAAAATTGGTTTAGCATGACTGTAATAGAAAATTGGTTTAGCATGACTGTAATAGAAAATTGGTTTAGCATGACTGTAATAGAAAATTGGTTTAGCATGACTGTAATAGAAAATTGGTTTAGCATGACTGTAATAGAAAATTGGTTTAGCATGACTGTAATAGAAAATTGGTTTAGCATGACTGTAATAGAAAATTGGTTTAGCATGACTGTAATAGAAAATTGCGTATGTTAATTCTGACTGTCAACAGACATTTTTCTATATTTAGCCTAGTATCTTCTAGCTGCTTTGAAATAGTCTGTGGAATGTGTGCATTAGGTTTTGAGATCCAAGTCCTTCAAATATGTGCAATGTTTGAGACCTGACATAGGGTGTTTGACGTGATGTACAGGGCCTTCAGAATGTATTCACACTCCCTGACTTTTTCACATTTTGTTGTGTTACAAAGTGGGATTGAATTGTCATTTTTTTTCCCGATATCCACACAAAATTACTCTGAATGTAAAAGTGGAAGAAACATTTATTTTTTTAAATTATGAAAAATAAACCATTAATATATCTTGATTAGAAGGCTATTCACCCCCGGAGACAATAAATGTTCGAAACACCTTTGGCAATCGATTACAGATGTGAGTAGGTCTCTAAGAGTTTTGCACCCTGGATTGTACAATATTTTCCCATTATTCTTTTTAAAATTCTTCAAGCTCTGTCAAGTTGGTTGTTGATCATAGAGTACCATAGTATGAGTCAAAATACCCATAAAACCTTGTGGTCAAAACAAGGAAATGTTTCCAGTAGTTTTACCACCATTCATTTTTCCCATAGGGGATTATAGAAACACTTAAAATAAGGTCTGTGTTTCGTGCAGGCTTACCATGGCGTGACGTTTTGATAACAGTGTAAATCTCTCTAGGACAAGATTACTTTTATCAAGATGTTCGCCTGTATTTACCCCCCTGCAAAATGGAACGATAATTAGTTGCTAATGTGGCTGTCATAAAGAACTACAAATGCCATGATGATCTGGACAAGACTGCCGAATCGAGACAACGGTAAGAACCTCTGGGTTAGCTATCTAATGTTAGCTAAATGTAGTAATTCATAAATTGGCAATTCTGTGAACTGTCCTTGTGCAAGTTTTAAATTGACACAATACCTGTTAGTAAAGGTGTCAGCTAGAGATGGCTTGCAGGGATTTGTAGTATTGCATGATGTCTACTTTGATGCCAATTAGCATTTCATAATCTGAGAGTAAATAGAGCCTAATATATTGATAAAAGTCACCTTGTCCGAGAGAGATTTACATGGTTATCAAAATGTCACACCAGGGTAAGACTACAAGAAACACAGACCTTATTATAAGTGTTTCTAAAATTCCCTTTGGGAAATAATGACTGGTGAAAAAACGATTGGAACCATTTCCCTGTTTGACCACTAGGTTTTATGGGTATTATGGCACATCCAGTGTGGGGCTCTATTGCTAGACAGCCTTGCCCTAGATATTCATGCCGATTTAAGTCAAAACTGTAACTAGGCCACTTGGTAAGCAGCTCCAGTGTAGATTTGGCCTTGTGTTTTAGGTCACAACCATTCAACACTGTAACTGTTCTAAAATCACCAATGGCCTCATGGTGAAATCTCTGAGCAGTTTCCTTCCTCTCTGGCAACTGAGTTAGGAAGGATGTCTGCATCTTTGTAGTGACTGGGTGTATTGATTGATCCTCCACAGCCAAATTAATAACTGCACCATCCTCAAAGGGTTATTCAGCGACTGCTTTTCTAATTCTTACACATCTACCAATAAGTGTTCTTCTTTGTGAGGCATTGAAAAACCTCACTGGTCTTTGTGGTTGAATCTGTGCTTGAAGTTAACAACTCAATTGAGGGACCTTACTTTGTGTGTGTGGGGTACAGAGATGTGTAGTCGTCCAAAAATCATGTTAACCACTATTAATGAACACAGAATGAGTCCATGCAACTTATTATGTGATTTGTTAAGCACATTTTTACCCCTGAACTTATTTAGGCTTGCCATAGCAACTGGGTTGAATACTTATTGGGTTGAATACTTATTGACTAAAGACATTTCAGCTTTTTTATTTTTTATTCATTTCCAAAAATAATTACAAACAAAATTCCTCTTTGACATTATGGGGTTTTGTGTGTAGATTAGTGACACAAAACCTACATTTAATCCCTTTTAAATTCAGGCTGTAACACAGCAAAAAGTGTCAAAAGTAAAGTGGTGTGAATACTTTCTGAAGGCATTGTATTATCTGTTTCATTCTCTGTGACCTGATATTGTCCTGGGGCTGTTAGAGAAGCTAAAGTCATATTGGAACAATAAAGATAGAAATTACAGGATTAAAATACAATTCTTCTGGTTACAAAAAAAAAAAAGAGCAACAAATTAAAATGTCTGTCTTCAAATGTTTTATGTGTTTTATACATTTGGGGGATTGTATTTTTGAGTACTCTTAGAACATAGCAGCATTGTGAGTTGTCTTTCATTTTGTATCAAAAGTATATCCAAAATCTGTAAAACAAGTTAGTTAAAATCAAACATGTGCTGTCAGTCAAACGTTGTTGTAGGAACCGTTGTTTCTCCTCATCATTTGGACTAATTCTACTGCCATAAATGTGTTTAGGCTCATTAGAAATGCAATCTTTACAGCCCTAGCTAACCTACAGAGCAACAGAGCAGTTGTGTGCATCTCAGCCTCAACTGGCCTCAGCTAATGCAGAGAGGAGTGGTATTCTGGGTCTTTCTGTGAGGCAGTCAGATTAAGAAATCCCTCTTTAAAGCTATGGCCACAGCCTCACAATCAGCTTAATGCTCTGTTTCCCTTCCTGCCTGTCTCTGTCTAATGAATACCTTGTGTGTGTGTGTGTGTGTGTGTGTGTGTGTGTGTGTGTGTGTGTGTGTGTGTGTGTGTGTGTGTGTGTGTGTGTGTGTGTGTGTGTGTGTGTGTGTGTGTGTGTGTGTGTGTGCGTGCGTGCGTGTGTGTTCCTCAATTTGGGAGACAGCCTGTGGGAGTGTGCACGTGTGTGTTTGGGTTTTTCTTCGACTTGTAGGCTGCTAGTTTTGTCTTTTGCTTGTGAAGGAATTTTTCAACTTATGTTGTGTGTTGGTTGTGTGTTAGCTTTTTAATTGGTCTCGTGCTTGCTCGTGTACATTTGTGCATGTGTGTGCATGTTCGTACAGAGACATTGTGCAGCTGTAACTGGTCTGTAGCTGTCTCTCCTCTCCTTCTCCAGGGCTGGGTGTAGTAGTGTCAGTACCAGCAGCCAACCCCAGTGATGGACTACAGGCGGACAGACGCTAACCTCGACCTGGCTCCTGCTATTCTCTCACAGTCCCACTCTCCTCCTAACTGAGACCAGCTCCACAGAATGCTGAGTCCTATTGTCCCCTATAGTAAGTACCCTACACTTATCACCTATATTGTAGTAAGTACACCGCTTTTCGTGATACACTACATTGCCACCTGAGCAGATTTTGAATTCTCAGGTGTTCTCAAACAATCTAAGGGTATGGTTTTCACTCTGTACAGTAATTGTAAACAGAAGAGGAAGCTAGTTATGAAAGGGTTTGAGTTTGTTGGCTCCAGCAGCTGCCTGTACCTTCTAGTGCACTCTGAATGCACTCAGTGTTACTTTCCTGGCCACGGTTGAACATTGGCCCTGTCTTAACGTTCCATCACAATGAGGAAAATAAGGAAAGGAAAGAGGAAGAGAGAGAAGAGGTTACATTGGGGATGGCTTGAGCAGCAGAAACCCTGTGGTTCTGACAGTGTCATTTCACAAACCTCAGTCAGTCCTCCTCTGGTTCGGAGTTTAGGCTACCACAGTGGTCACTGCTGCCTCCCCCTCTCCCTCTCTCTTCCCCTTCCCTCTCTTTCCCTTTAACGCTGACCTGATGACTGACGTGTCCATTTGGCAGGAGGTTAGGAAAGTGCAGCTCAGTTTCCACCTCATTTTGTGGGCAGTGGGCACATAGCCTGTCTTCTCTCGAGAGCCAGGTCTGCCTACGGCGGCCTCTCTCAATAGCAAAGCTATGCTCACTGAATATGTACATAGTCAAAGCTTTCCTTAATCTCTCCCTCTCTCCCTCTCTGTTTCTCTCTCTCTCTCTCTCTCTCTCTCTCTCTCTCTCTCTCTCTCTCTCTCTCTCGCTCTCTGTTTTTTTCTCTCTCTCTCTCTCTCTCTCTCTCTCTCTCTCTCTCTCTCTCTCTCTCCCTCTGCCTCTGCTCTCTCACTCTCTGTTTCCCTTCCCCTTTACATCTCTGCCTCTCAGTTCAATTAAAATGGCTTCATTGGCATGGGAAACATATGTTTACCTTGCCAAAGCAAGAGAAATAGATAAACAATAGTGAAATAAACAATCAAAAATGAACAGATAACATTACACTCATAAAAGTGTCAAAGGAATAGAGGCGTTTCAAATGTCATATTATGGCCATGTACAGTGTTATAACGATGTGCAAATAGTCTCTCTCTCTTTCTCTTCCTCTCTGCCTCTCCTCCTCTTTACCGCTCTCCCTCTCTACTCTTCCGCCTCTCTGCCTCTCTGCCTCTACTCCTCTCTACCGCTCTCCCTTTCTCTCTCCCTCTCTACTCTTCCGCCTCTCTGCCTCTCTGCCTCTCCTCCTCTCTACCGCTCTCCCTCTCTCTCTCCCTCTCTACTCTTCCGCCTCTCTGCCTCTCTGCCTCTCCTCCTCTCTACCGCTCTCCCTCTCTCTCTCCCTCTCTACTCTTCCGCCTCTCTACCTCTCTGCCTCTCCTCCTCTCTACCGCTCTCCCTCTCTCTCTCCCTTTCTACTCTTCCGCCTCTCTGCCTCTCTGCCTCTCCTCCTCTCTACCGCTCTCCCTCTCTCTCTCCCTCTATACTCTTCCGCCTCTCTGCCTCTCTGTCTCTCCACAAAAGCATTGTTTGGCTGCCAGCATGGGGCTGCTGCTTCTCTCTGCATTTCAAGAGCTCCTTTTCTCCCTGCTCTTTAACTCGACTCAAAGGAGCTTTATTGGCATGACAGTTACAAGAAAAGAGGTCGAAATCGAACAAAATGGCCAATTTAAAAAGTATTACTTCATAATAGCTTGGAATAAATCCTTTTTCTAGCAATCTGGAGTATGTTGAGGAGTGGTAGTATTTATTGTGGTGTTTGTGGGAGTGTGCTGATTGGAATTTAACCTGGACAAACTTTGCAATTAGAGAAATTAAAGTATTTGTTGTGAAATTCAGTTTCTTGTTCTTTCTTTAAATGTAATTGTCTGCTAGCTATTTAACAGGATGTGACTGGCAGAAAGGGTGTTGTATGTGGAGGATGAGGGCTGCAGTAGATATCTCAGATAGGGGGGAGTGAGGCATAAAATGTTTTTATAAATAAGCATCAACCAGTGGGTCTTGCGCTGGGTATACAGAGATGACCAGTTTACAGAGGAGTATAGAGTGCAGTGATGTGTCCTATAAGGAGCATTGGTGGGAAATCTGATGGCCGAATGGTAAAGAACGTCTAGCCACTCAAGAGGCACCCTTACCTGCCGATCTATATATTACGTCTCTGAAATCTAGCATGGGTAGGATGGTCATCTGAATCAAGGTTAGTTTGGCAGTTGGGGTGAAAGTGATTAAGATAGAGGAAGTCTAGATTTAACTTAGCCTGCAGCTTGGATAAGTGCTGAGAGAAGGACAGTGTACCATCTAGCCATACTCCCAGGTACTTGTATGAGGTGACTACCTCAAGCTCTAAACCCTCAGAGATAGTAATCACACCAGTGGGGAGAGGGCCATTTTTCTTACCGAACCACATGACTTTTGTTTTGAAGGTATTCAGAATAGGGCAGAGGGCAGAGAAAGGGCAGAGAAAGCTTGTTGGACACTAAGAATACTTTGCTGTAAAGCATTTAACACAAAATCTTGGGAGGCACCAGCTGAGTATAAGACTATCATCTGCATATAAATGGATAAGAGAGCTTCCTACTGCCTGAGCTATGTTGTTGATGTAAATTGAGAAGAGTGTGGGGTCTAGGATCGACCCTTGGGGTACTCCCTTGGTGACAGACAGTGGCTGAGACTTCTGGTAATGTCCTGACGTTACCAGAAGTCAGAAATGTTGCCAGATCACTAATAAAGGTCTGACCTTAATAAATGCTTTGCAGTTGCTGCCCCTAACTGACTTAATAGAATATCTTATGTGTAATCTTATTTTACGACATGTGATAGTTCAGTTGGTAGATCATGTTCTTACTGATGTCAGAACTGTTATTAACTGAGTTCCATCCGGTCCTCGTAACCAGGCAGACCACACTGACTGACCAATCAACGCTCTCCTCTGCTCCCCTCAGAACATGTAGATCCAAGAATGTCACAAACTACTGGTGGAGTGTTTTGAATGCCTTCGAATTCCTCTTGACTACGGGACACTGCTTTCTTTCACTGGACTCATTCAGCACACCAAATATTGGGCGTTGGTCTTAAATGTTCTTGGCTGGCTCTGCCTCTGCACACATAATACAGGTTTTCTTGTAGTGTGACTGTAGAGCTTCAGGCCATTCATTAGAAGAGAAGCTGTGGTTGTTTCGTGCTGTGGTTGTGTGTGGTTTCTCTCTCTCTCTCTCTATTATTTTATTGACAGTTTCTTCATGATTCTTCAGGACACAGATCATGTGAAGAGGAGGCTTAAATGTATGTTGCGCACATGCGAACAATCTCGCCTATATGTCGGAATTTTCTTGGTGGAGAAGACTGAAGGAACATTCCTACGTTTTAACGTTACTTCTGACTCCTAGCACTGGCATTTCAGCCCAGTCTGTTTAGCATAGCATTCACACACTCTGTGCCACTCTATGTGCCCATAGAGAGCATTCTTAGATCTAGATAAACACACATGCATGGCACACACACACACACACACACACACACATACTCACACACACACACACTCACACTCTCACACACACACACACACACACACACACACACACACACACACACACACACACACACACACACACACACACACACACACACACACACACACACTCTTTCCAGATAGAGAATAGATCTTTTATTCACCTTCTCTTTTCCCTCACATCGCCTCTGTGTTAGTCCGTCTGGCCTTAGTCCCTAACCCCTGGCTCGTGGCTCTCTCTCCCCTGTCCAGGAGACCCCAAGCTGGGCGTGGCAGCTAGGGCCGGACCTGAAGGAAACCTGAGAGAGATTCCAGGGGCCATAAATACTCCTGGAGGGATTTGGTGTAAAGAATCTGTAATCTGCACTTCAAACAGGCTCCTAAATCAGTCCCAGGCCGGCAACCCAGGAGTGCCCTAACTCTTGTTGCTGGGAGCCCCCACTGCTGTTGGTGAAGGGATACCTTTTCTTTTCAACCCACCGACGCACATATGCCTGCCTGGCCTGACTCGGAGTAGATTAGAGCAGCTACTCAGATCCGGCAGATTTTATAGCTCTCCTTTCTGTGACCCCACTCTCTCTTTACTCTCTCGTTTTCTAATTGTGTTCTCTCGTTCTCTCTCTCCCTCGCATACTCTCTCTCTCTCTCTTGTTTTCTCTCCCTCTCTAAGAACAACTTGACCCATGAAAGCCGGGCTGACTTAAGCCCCCCCCCCCCCGAAGGACCAGTATGGAGCATGGCTCCCACGTGTATCTGCCTACCACCCCTCTTACTCATTGCTCTCCAGGTCGGTCACTCTTTAAAGCGAGTCAAACTGGTCTAAGCGACATTATAAGTTTGAAAGAAAAGCACATGTTTTGAAAATGGAAAGCACAGGAAAAGCACACGTTTCTACTGGCATCCAGTATAGTGAGAGGACCAAGAATGGAGCATGGCTCCAGCATATATCTGTTCTAGTCCAGGTTGGACCAGCATAGAGAGTAGTGTTATGGGTGGTGTATTGGATGGTGCAGTGAAGGGCCCCAGGACACCCTTGAATAAGCACAGAGCCCGCTGAAGTTTCTGTGTGAATGAGAGGCTGGGATCATTAGTGAGGGGTGTGAATGGGCTCTAATAAGCCCCCAGCACTGTGTGTGTGTGTGTGTGTGTGTGTGTGCGCGTGCACGTGCGCGTGCGCGTGTGCGCTCAGTCTTACATGAGTGCTTACGTGCATATGTGTTTACATTGTGTTCTTGCATGCATACAAGTGTGTGTATGTCCAGAGATGAGGTAGAGGGTTTGGGTCCCTAGCCCGGCTTAGCACAACCAGGCGTCAATCTCTCCCTGGGTTCACCAGCTCATTATGGAGACCTTCGCTACCATTAAGTGCCCAATTAAGAGGCACCCACACACACACTCACGCACTCACACACACACACACACACACTTCACAAGGGTTCTGAGGCAGCAGAATTCAACCTGAACAATGACACTCACCGTCTTTCACAGTTCACACCATGGTGGCGAATTAGCAAATGACCTTACGTGAGAAATAACACCTACTACCTTCATCGTTAGCAATCCATTAGTAATGTACAGCATACGTATCGTAAAATACACCACGACATCATTGAGTTGCTCCAACAACTGTGTAAGTAGTATTGTATATATAAAAAAAATCTGTTTACATAACAGTATTTCATTGTGAGCGTTTATATATTTAGTGTTGTGAGTGTGTGTGCTAACAAATATCATAGCTGTTGTCCATGTGGTCAAAGCAGAGGGCAGGGAGAGAGAAAGAGAGAGAGGGAGAGAGAGGGAGAGGGAGAGGGAGAGGGAGAGGGAGGGAGAGGGAGAGGGAGGGAGAGGGAGAGAGAGGGAGAGAAAGAGAGAAAGAGAGAGAGGGAGAGAGAGGGAGAGGGAGAGAGAGAGAGAGAGAGAGAGAGAAAGGGAGAGGGAGAGAGAGGGAGAGGGAGAGAGAGGGAGAGGGAGGGAGGGAGGGAGGGAGAGAGAGTGAATATTGGGAGAAAGGAGATTTAAAGGAGGAGGAGGAGGAGGAAGGAGGCCGAGGAGGGAGACAGATGGAGGTGGTGATTGGTCATCACAGAGCCTTTGGATCGCTGTTCTTTGATTTATTAGTGGAGAACACACACCCTGAAGCCTCCTCCTGCCTGCAGCCACACACACACACACACGGCCGGCCCTGGCCTCAAGTGACATAAGCGGTCGGTTAGGGCCCCCAGCCATTAGGGCCCCCCCATAAAAGGAACTCAGTCTGTTAAGAATTAGAATAAACAAGGTGAAATTTGGTTGTGCAACATCAGTTTTTCTCTTGCTATGTCAGAGCCTGACAGTCACTCAATAAGCCCATGTCAGCAAATCATTTTTACATTGTAAATTAGTCTAGCCAGCTATCTAAACTAGATGTAATCATGGTCAAATTACTGCCCTGACCTCCAGGAGCCCCCCATTGATTTTAATAGTCACTCTCACTCAGATATCATACTAACATAGAATTGCAGGAAATGAGCTTTAAAACTGCAAAAATGTCTCTCAACCCTATGTCAAAATGTGTAGAATTGTAGGAAATTAGCTGTAAAATGGTACGTTTTTCTCTTCGCTCCATGGCAAAATGAGTAGAATTGCATGAAATTAGTTATAAACAAAATATAGCTTAGGGGTCCCAAAAGGCTAGGGTCGGCCCTGCACATACAGTGCCTTCAGAAAGTATTCATACTCCTTGACCTATTCTACATCTTGTTGTGTTACCGACTGAATTCAACATTGATTAAAAAATATATATATATCTCACCCATCTACACACAATACCCCATAATGATGAATGGAAAACATGGTTTTAGACATTTTAGCAATTTTCTTGAAAATGAAATACAGAAATATCTCATTTACATAAGTATTTGTAGAAGCCCTTTTGGCAACGATTACAGCTGTGAGTCTTTCTGGGTAAGTCTCTAAGAACTTTTCACACCTGCATTGTGGAACGTTTACCCATTATTCTTTTCAGAATTCTTCAAGCTCTGTCAAATTGGTTGTTGAGCATTGCTAGACAACCATTTTCATATTTGGCGTTGTGTTTTAGGTTATTGTCCTGCTGAAAGGTGAATTCCTCTCCCAGTGTCTGGGAGAAAGCAGTTTTCCACTAGGATTTTGCCTGTGCTTAGCTCCATTCTGTTCATTTTTTATCCTGAAAAACTCCCCAGTCTGCATACCCATAACATGATGCAGCCTCCATTGTGCTTGAAAATGTGGAGACTGATACTCAGCAATGAGTTGTATTGGATTTTCCTCAAACATAACATTTTGTATTCAGGACAAAAAGTGAATTCTTTGCTAATTTCCTCTCTGGCAACTATCTTTGTAGTGACTGGGTGTGTTGATACACATCCAAAGTGTAATTAATAACTACACCAGGCACAAAGGATATTCAAAGCCTGCCATTTTTTTTACCCATCTACCAATAGGTGCCCTTCTTTGCAAGGCACTGGAAAACCTCCCTGGTCTTTGTGGTTCAATCTGTGTTTGAATTTCACTGCTTGACTGAGATAATTGTATGTGTGGGGTACAGAAATGAGGTAGTCATTCAAAAATCATGTTAAACACTATTATTGCACGCAGAGTGAGTCCACGCAACTTATCACGTGACTTGTTAAGCACATTTTTTGGACTAAACTTATTTAAACTTGCCATAAAAAAGGGGTATAACACTTATTAACTCAAAACATTTCAGCTATTCATTATTAATTCATTCATTTTTTTAAATCGAAAAACATAATTCCACTTTAATATTGTGTGTAGGCCAGTGACTATTAAAATCTAAATTACAATCAGGCTGTGACACAACAAAATGTGGGAAAAGTCAAGAGGTTTGAAGGCACTGTATACGGACCCTGTTTTTCTTAAATGGGGTTGGGGAGAAGCGGCTGTGGGCTCTACCATTTGTGGACATGTGTGAGGCAGGGTAGCAGGGTAGCAAGCACGGGGGATGGGAAGGGTTGTTTTCTAAAATGACAAGCGAGGTGGAGAGAGAGAGAGAGAGAGAGAGAGAGAGAGAGAGAGAGAGAGAGAGAGAGAGAGAGAGAGAGAGAGAGAGAGAGAGAGAGAGAGAGAGAGAGAGAGAGGGTGGGTGGGTGGGTGTGTCGGTGTGTCAGTTGCCTGAGAGAGAATCGACATGGTGGCTATCTAAAACCGCTGTGTGTCTGCTCCTACAATCTCCCTGTCCATACAGAGTATTTCAGAGGGGTTCCCGATTTCTTCGAGAGTGCAGTACATGCGGCTGTATAATAAAGACTGTAGACCTTAAATGGGATTTGCTTTTGCTGCTGCTGCACACACAACATCATCAGATGGACCATTACTGAGCCTACATTAAGATCTGATCTCATCATGTCAACTTTGCTTTTTATAATGTTTATCCACTTCGTCTTGAATGGTAACACATATATATCTTCCTCTGGTGGCTGTTTGGGGAATAAAGGAGAGAGAGAGAGAGAGAGAAGAGAGAGAGAGAGAGTAGCTCTTACCAATAGGTTGAAGGTTTTCTGTTACTGTCTGACAAACTACAGAGGAGCAAGAGAGTGGTTAATAGGGATGCAAAGTTATTCGTAGATCAGTGATTTCATGCGGTCCGACTGACTCTCTCCGTGACACTGTCGTCCGGTGAAACATGGCTGTGGGTAGATTGGTGTTTTTAGGGTAGAGCCCCAGTATGCAGGAGAAGAACCACCTCCACCCGATAGGCATGCTGGATATTAGCGTCATAAATCAAACACAGGAGAGGGAGGAGATGAAAGGTTCCACGCGTATTGAGGGGTATGTCTGACTAACACGTTAACAGGGTGGTTTCCTGGACTAAGAAGCTGAATCTCCATCGAACAACATTTTTTTTGTCTAGGACTAGTCTCAGATTCTCAACTCTCGGAGAGCTCGATTCTTATTTTCTTGTTTACTTCCTTATTTGGTTGTTCCTTGTATGTGAATTAGTACGAGTCTTTTATAATACAGGTGAACCAGAACGGTGTTAATGAGAGGAACATTGTTTAACATTCCAGTAGAGAGTCTAGCCCTGCAGATAACCACTCTATAAACAATTAGCTGAGGCTATAGCATGCTGGAGCTGCATCCTGCTGGGCATTGATTACCTGTTGTTGACTGAATACATAACAGTAGAGCAACAGACTGGATGGCTAACCTGCTTTATCTCAGCCGCACGTTTGTGATTTATCAGTGCAAATACAGCCTCTGTCCCACACTGTCTCTCTCTCTCTCTCTTTGTTTCTCTCTCTCTTTGTTTCTCTCGGACGTGGAGCTACTCTACCCTCTCGCTCTCATCTCGTCTCGTCTCATCTCATCTCATCTCTGTCCAAGTGATTTATATTTCCAGCACTCAGTTTGAGCTCAGAGCACCGGGCTTCAAAGGTTTTTTAACGTGACTGTTTCTGAAACAGAATTCCACACATACTTCCTCCGTGCGTTAGAATCTCAATGAACTGTTCTGGACTCTTCTCCCTCTGCAGTTGTCTGTGTTGGGCTGTGGGGGACAGGCTATGGCACTGAAACCTTTTAGGATCCTTCAGACCGTCTCAAAACCTGTTTGAGCTGTGAACACTCTCAGGGGATGTCTGTGTCTTCTGCTTGACAGACAGACAGACAGACAGACAGACAGACAGACAGACAGACAGACAGACAGACAGACAGACAGACAGACAGACAGACAGTGGCAGTTTGAGGTCAATGATAGAAGGTGGAGGCATTTAGTTAACCTAGAATGTGCTTTATTACTGCAAACATGCACTGCGTTTTCAATTCACGTCTGAGAAGGGATCTATCAACCATGTTTGTGTGTTTTGAGGCTTAGGGTTGTCAAGGAGAGTAATCATGTTTAGGCAGCCAATATAATACGTTGAGATTGTTAGGTAAACATGAATACACGTGTACATCATTTGTGAGAACATACATAAGCACGTTTAGGAATCAATTCCACTACTGGCATACTGAGGAAGTAGCTAGTACATCAAAGAAAGATGCTGTCCATGTAATAAACAGCACTTCAACCCACAACTGAGTTTGTAGGGAGAGAGGCTTCATGCAGTCTGCAAACATTTGATTAGGAGCAGCAATGAATGGCTTTTATGGATGCTGCTGACGTTTTATGTTGGGTCTTGTTTCTCCTGCCCTGTGTACAGGGGGTGGAGTATGTAGCTAGTTTACAGGTTTTGCTGGGTTAGGTGGGGTTGGAGGTGGACTGTGTGGCTCGCCCTCCCTGAATACAGGCTGATTGGATTTATCGAGAGAGGGAGAATCTGTCTCCTCCTCTCCCCTCCCCTTCTCTCCATCCTTTCTCATTTATCTGTCTGCTTTAATAGGTACTCCATCCCAGAAGGCTTGTTGCATCCATGTCAGTTTTGTTCCTCAGGGCAGAAAAACATGAGTGCGGCCAGGGGAGATGATAGGCGGAGCTGGTGAGGAGGGAGAAGAGGGGGGAGACCCCCAGGGGAGCAGTGAAACAGCACCGGGGCCTTGGCCCATCCAGTACTAGGCTGCCTGCCAGGCTCAAGTTTCAACCTCTGCCTCATAGAAAACCACAACACACTGACTGACAGTTCAGCTCCAGTCCACCATAACGGATCTAAACTCCCAGATTCACTCAGTCAACCCGAAAAGCAATTGTGCCATTGGAAACTGAGGAATACAAGTGAGTGAACGATTCGAAGCCAAAACCAAATGTCTAGCAAACACTGTTCCTCAGCTCGTAAGTTAAAACCCTCCTCCTCTCCTCTTCTCTCCTCAAGTGCCATAGCCAAGTGAGGAATACCACTGAACGGCTCAAAGCTACCCTAGCACTGTTCCTAAACCCTCTCCTCCTCAGTGGCCTACCCAAAGTCATATTCAAGAGCGCTCTGCCACCATCACGCTCTCTCTTTTTTTTTCCCTCTACAAAAGGATGCAGCAGCCAAGACACAAACACACACACACACACACACACACACACACACACACACACACACACACACACACACACACAGGTCCCTCAATAAATCCCCGGTAGGGACAAAGGCTGTCAGAGGGCTAGCTGCTGCTGCATAGATTAATACGATTTCCATAATTAGGCCTCAGGCAGCCAGCTGACAATAGGATCCTCTAGGCTTTGTCTCAGAGCCAACGGAATGGTCCGATAACACACAAGCACACAAGCTGGCTGAGGGGCCAGAGAGGATGTTCGGTGGACGAGTAGCTCTCACAATGACGGAAGAGACTCTGAGACAGTAGGACTAGATGGGTCAGTAGGGAACATCTGTCACTCTCTCTTTTTCTCAGGGGCTGAGATGACACACATGCGTATTCAGACACGTGGACATAGGCAAAAGAGCAAATACAAATAAGTTGCTCATCGGGTGTGCATGTGGAAGAGATACTGAATAAAGTCCCTGAATTTCTTTGTGCATATGTTATATTAGCTTTACAAGTCGACAATCAATGCATATTTGATGTGCAGTTCTGGAGAGTTGAACTGGACATTACAGAGCACGGAGTTGGCAATATGAAGTCTTTAAATACCCTTTTACAGAGTAAAGCAGATCTTTTCATTCAGTAAGATTCCAAAACAAGTGAAACTAAGAGAGTTTCATCATATTTATTACTGCCAATGACCTTTCTAAATGTGGGTTTTTACCCATAATCCTGTGTGATCATGAACATTTGACTGAGAGGTCTCTGTGCCTACAGTACAAAATTCCCCATAGAGATGTGGCTTTATAAACCACATAATCCCACAGAACTAGATAGAATTACAGGATCTGAAAGAGCAACTAGAGAGCAACGTTGCCATAGTTTTCAACTGTGGATGAACAACACCGCTATGTGCACTACGTGTGAACTCTATGGTGCACATAGCGAATTATTATCATGTGTTATCAAGCTTTTGAGAACACATTCCCTCCACTGGCGCTCCGGACACCCCCACAGCCCCCACAAGGCAAGGGGGTGCACAAGCTCTGGGGTTCATGCACCTGTCATTTATGTAATTAAATTTGGATAAAAAAAAATATTTTGACAGTGACCTTCCCGAAAAGTCATTCATAAACCTTTTTAATGTCCATGTGTACTAGGAAGCTAAGTACAGTACCAGTCAAAAGTTTGTTTTCTACGTTGTAGAATAATAGTGAAGACATCAATACTATGAAATAAGACATATGGAATAATGTAGTAACCAGAAAAGTGTTAAACAAATCAAAATATATTTTATATTTGAGATTCTTCCAATTAGCCACCTTTTGCCTTGATGACAGCTTTGAACACTCTTGGCATTCTCTCAACGAGCTTAATGAGGTGATGCACTTCAATTAACAGGTGTGCCTTGTAAAAAGTAAATTTGTGTAATTTCTTTCCTTCTTAAAGCGTTTGAGCCAATCAGTTGTGTTGTGACAAGGTAGGGTTGGTATACAGAAGATAGCCCTATTTGGTAAACGACCAAGTCCATATTATGGCAAGAACAGCTCAAATAAGCAAAGAGAAACGACATTACTTTAAGACATGAAGGTCAGTCAATGCGGAACATTTCAAGAACTTTGAAAGTTTCTTCAAGTGCAGTCGCAAAAACCATCAAGTGCTATGATGAAACTGGCTCTCATGAGGACCGCCACAGGAAAGGAAGACCCAGAGTTACCTCTGCTGCAGAGGATAAGTTCATTAGAGTTACCAGCCTCAGAAATTGCAGCCCAAATAAAAAAGTAACAGACACAGCTCAACATCAACTGTTCAGAGGAGACTGCATGAATCAGGCCTTCATGGTCGAATTGCTGCAAAGAAACCACTACTAAAGGACACCGATAAGAAGAAGAGACTTGCTTGGGCAAGAAGCACAAGCAATGGCCATTAGACCGGTGGAAATCTGTCCTTTGGTCGGATGAGTCAAAATTTCCAACCGCCATTTCTTTGTGAGACGCAGAGTAGGTATACGGATGATCTCCGCATGTGTGATTCCCACCATGGAGGAGGAGGTGTGATGGTGTGGGGGTGTTTTGCTGGTGTCTCTGTCCTCTCTGTCACTTGATCTCTCCCTGCACGCAGCTCCCTCTGCATGTGCTCTGCTCATGGCGGCACTGTGTATCCATACCAATGGCTTCAGTTGGGTTGGGCTGACAGATATATTCGAGAAAGGAGGAGATAGGAATCCCATTGGGAAATCAATGGTGGAACGCATAATGCCCCACCAAGCAGAATGTCGAACAATCACGTTCACATTGCCATGCTGTGTCATGCGGTTGCTAAGCTAATCATCACTCAAAGTACGTAATGTTACGATTCTAAAGCTATACAATATTACAGTTAATCGTTAGCAAGTTAATTATCTCACGTCTCAGGAACGTTTTCTAATGTTGTACTTCTTGTTGATGAAATTCGTGCTAATGTTGGGTTTTTGAGCCCAACTGACTCTCATTCACTCCTTGAAGGAGAGCTCTACTTGTCCCAGAATCGCCCAGAATGCACCGCACGGCCCATTGACGTAGCATTGGCAACGTACACAAAGGGCGTTAACACAACTCCGATGGAGTCTCCCTTCTCCTCAAAAGTATCTCTGGCTCCCTCTGCTCAAGTAATGAGAGTAGTTAGTTACTTTTCATCACTCTAAACTTTAACAAAACTCATGGAACATGATATATATTTTTTAATCATCTCTCCTCTTATATTTGATGAGGTTGAAGCACATCCGACATTGTTATGATCTTAATCAGACATGACTGTACTAATCAGCAGACCACAAGCATATGACTCAGCTTCAACATTTTTGTGATCAAATTAGTGATGCCCGAGCCCTACCAGTACCCTAGTTATTGATGAAAAAACAGGCCCAACCCGGTCCTAACCCTATGTATAACGTCGGGGCCCGTCGGGCTTGGGTCGGGTAGAAGAGCTCTAAGCTGGAGAGAAGACTGTTTCACCTTTTCTCAGCAGAGGAATGGCTCATGGAGTTTGGTGAGACCCGGCCTCACCGCTACTACCTTCCTCCATCCCTCCCTCTCTCCCAACAGACTGACTGACAATCAGATGCAGGCCATTAGTCCAATGAAAATAAAAAAAACGGAGCACTATGTTCACTCAGCTGTGCATCACAAGTAATACAACAAATGATCTATTACCAGTGGGCTCATATACCTACAATTTTGAAGTATAATTTCAAAATGGTCTGAGAAGAACAACATTGGCAGGGAAACTAAAGCATAGCCAATATGCAGTGATAATGTAATGAGCCTATAGCCTACTGTATAAACATCCATGCTACAAAACTGTTTTTAATAAAAAAATCTGAGCGATAGATCTCGGCTTGCTTTTGGACTGAAAAGGTTGGCGATCACTGACCTACAGTATAGCTATACACACTATATAGTTGTTATTCAGCAGCTATTTATACACTTTAAAGAAATTATACATCAAGTAGCCAAACAATGAGGAAATAAGTTGTCGGCATGAGGATACATTTTGCCACTATTTCTGCTGAACTGAGCAGGTTTTGTCTGGCTAATAGCCTACGCAAATGGGCTGCAATCAAGGTAGATTCAAGTATATCCAACTTGTCTCCTGATGTCTTCCTTGCTGATTCTCTCTCTGTGTCTCTTTTATTCTTTCTTTTTCTTAGAAAAACCTATCTCTATGTCTGTGCTTGTCTCACTTTTTTTTCATGTAGAGGCCTATAGTAGCTACAATATGCGACTGCGTCACCTTGCATTTTCGTGTACAAATGTTTTCACCGTGGCCTGTAGGTCCAGTTTCTGGGCTTGACTGCTTTCTATTGACAACCCAGACAGTCTTTCCTGAGACATTGTGCATTACACACTGAGTGTACAAAACATTAAAGACACCTTCCTAACATTGAGTTGCAATTAAGGAGGATGTGAGATGCTCAAATAAAGATGTTGCAGAGCTGCTGTATTTAAAGCACCTCACCATTCTGTACAGTTTCCCTGATGTTGCTACGGCGATCAAGTTGTTTTTAACCATCCCTGTAACTGTCGTTTCTGCGGAGAGATAATTTTCTAAAATAAAACGAATGAAGAACTACCTAAGAACGAAGCACAAGGCTCTCGTTCTCATATGCTCTTTTGAACACCCGAGGAAGCTCCACTCATTACAGTGGCGTCCTTGTAGCCTTCACCACAGCATTTGTTCACCGATATCCCCTTACTTTCATCAGTTCAATCATTTATTTTTCAAAGCCTGAGGTACTTTGAGGCACTTTGATCAGTCACATTCTTGAATTCTAAGAAACAAATACAGTATCAATGTATTACAAATACAGTATTATAATGTATTATTTGACATTGTAGAATAACAGAGAAGATATCGAAACTATGAAATAACACATACGGAATCATATAGGAAACAAAAAAGTGTTAAACAAATCAAAATATATTTTAGATTTTAGATTCTTCAAAGTGGCCACCCTTTGCCTTGATGACAGCTTTGCACACTCTTGGCATTCTCTTAACCAGCTTCACCTGGAATGTTTTTCCAATAGTCTTGAAGGAGTTCCCACATATGCTGAGAAATTGTTGGCTGCTTTTCCTTCATTCTAACTCATCCCAAACCATCTCAATTGGGTTGAGGTCGGGTGATTGTGGAGGCCAGGTCATCTGATGCAGCACTCCATCACTGTCCTTCTTGGTCAAATAGCCCTCACACAGCCTGGAGGTGTGTTGGGTCATTGTCCTGTTGAAAAACATATAATAGCCCCACTAAGCGCAAACCAGATGGGATGGTGTATTGCTGCAGAATGCTGTGGTAGCCATGCTGGTTAAGTGTGTCTTGAATTCTAAATGTTTTGAGGGTGCTGACTGTATTATTTGACATTAATAGACTGGTTTTGCCCACAACAACTTTCTATCCCAGCTGGGAGAGAGTGTGAGGACGGCTCAGGTCATGCAGGTTCAGATAGGACTATACAGGACAGTTGTATCTTTTTGTAAAAATCAGTTGGTTGCTGATTAGTATGCTGTTGAATCAAAAATTTGAATTTCCAACTTTAATTACTGAACAAGTAATTGCATTAATAGCAGCCTTGCAACACCGTGTATAGCTTTCTGAATTGTTAGGCTTAACATGAGAAAATTACGACAAAATAGGCCTACCAATAAACATTTATCCATTAGCGAAAGCAAAGATATTGGCTACATGCACAGGCACCATAGAATGCCTATCATCGATTAGATAGGCACCCCCAATAGACGTCTCAATTTCAGCACCATGGACAGCGATCGGTAGTCTATACTTTGTGAGTGGCTGTCTGGGTGACGCATTCAATGTATTTATTTTTTAAATGTTGGGGGACTCCGACCTTATTGGGGGTCCAGAGAAACTGCGTTACGCGAGTGATCACATAATTAAGAAAAGAGGGAGTGAGGTTTTTTCTAATATGAGAAGAAAAAAAATCACCCAACCTGTACCAATTTTTTTTTCACCCAACCTGTACCATATGCCCCAGGTCTCCCTGGAACAGGATCCATCTGTATAGCTCTTGGCATGCTGCTCTGATGATGGATTGGCCAGCAGTTAGACCCCCCTGGATTTCTCAATGAGTCCTCTAACATCCTAATGTCCTAACGTTCGCCCTCCTCCATCCTCTTTGGGTCCACACGCCTGCTGTCCAGTCCCTCCCTCTCTCCCCCACTCCTCTACACCTTCCCCTTCCTCCCTCTGTCCGCTGCAGGTTTTATGAGATCCCCTGGGCTTCCATCTGTCTCTGTCCCACACTGGCTCCGTTATTGGGCTTTACGCTGCTCACAAACTGCCTGCTGCCGCAGATGGGAACGGACTGGCCTGCAGGACATGGAGCTAAGTCTGTAGCAACACTCTCTCTCTCTCTCTCTCTCTCTCGCTCTGTCTCTCTGTTTCTCTCTCTCTTTGTCTCTTGGACATGGAGTTACTCTACTCTCTTTCTCTCTCTCTCTCTCTCTCTCTCTCTCTCTCTTTCTCTCTCTCTCTCTCGCTCGCTCTCTCGCTCTCTCTCTCGCTCTCTCTCTCTCCGTTTCTCTCTCCAATCTGCCGGACAATGACTTCTAAGTCAAACCACAGAAATATATGGTCAGCTGGCTGGGTGTGGAGTGGAGAATGTCCAAATGTCTTTAAGCATGTTTCCTAAAAAAGACTGTGGTGTCCTAGTACAGGTTGTCAATGTGTCTGGAAGGACCGCAGTGTGTTGCAGGCTTAGGGGACTGATTACTTTAACTGGTTTGGACGTTGGGAACTTAAGGCAGTCTGCGGATTTGAATATGAAGGACTTCATAATCCAACAGCCATCTGCTCTGCTGCTCTGATCTGATGGGACTGAATTAATAGGGAGGCTGTAATCTGAAGAAAACACACGGAGAAGCTGAAGAGAGGTTGGAGGTTTCCAGGGGGGAAGAGAGAGAGAAAAAGGTCAAGGTTTAGGTTGAGGAAAGCAACACAGTCAGAGAGAAAAAGGTCAAGGTTTAGGTTGAGGAAAGCAACACAGTCAGAGAGAAAAAGGTCAAGGTTTAGGTTGAGGAAAGCAACACAGTCAGAGAGAAAAAGGTCAAGGTTTAGGTTGAGGAAAGCAACACAGTCAGAGAGAAAAAGGTCAACGTTTAGGTTGAGGAAAGCAACACAGTCAGAGAGAAAAAGGTCAAGGTTTAGGTTGAGGAAAGCAACACAGTCAGAGAGAAAAAGGTCAACGTTTAGGTTGAGGAAAGCAACACAGTCAGAGAGAAAAAGCCACCGCTGTTGGTGGATATTGAGGTTGATTTGATTTAAATGATTGATTTAAAAGATGCCGTTTGAAGACAAAAACATGGAGAGGGCTGGAGGTTGGAGGTTCCCACTGGGCGGAGAGAAAGCGATGGAGGCCAAAGTTTAGTAGTTGAGGAAAGCAGCACAGTCAGAGTGAGACAAGCAAAGGAAAGAGTGAGGAAAGGCACAGCGGTTGGTGGATGTTGTTGAGGTTTGAGAGAGAGAGAGAGAGAGACAGAGAGAGAGAGATTGGCAGTTGCCGGTCGGTGGATATTAGCGGTTTGATTTAAATGGCAATAAGAGTCCAGGCTCCGGCCTCACAGTCATACAGACAGAGGAATGACTCATGGATCATCAAGCAGCTAGGCCTCTCTCTATTGCTGAAGGAAATACTTAGTGTGCATCCCAAATGGCAGCTTACGAAGTGCACCAGTCTTATGGGTCCTATGGGTCCAGAAGTAGTGTACTAGAAAGGGAATGGGGAGGGTGCCATCTGGGGCGCAGACTAGAAGAGGCCAGGCAAGTAATAATGACAGCTTCTTGTTCTTTATTCCTTTACTTTACCCCTCCTCTCCTCTTCACTCCGTCTGCCTGGCTATAGTTCAAGTCCTCCACTCCTCCTCTCCTCTGCCTGTTCTGCCTGGCAATAGTTCTAGTCCTCCACTCCTCCTCTCCTCTGCCTGTTCTGCCTGGCTATAGTTTAAGTCCTCCACTCCTCCTCTCCTCTGCCTGTTCTGCCTGGCAATAGTTCTAGTCCTCCACTCCTCCTCTCCTCTGCCTGTTCTGCCTGGCTATAGTTCAAGTCCTCCACTCCTCCTCTCCTCTGCCTGTTCTGCCTGGCAATAGTTCTAGTCCTCCACTCCCCAGGCCAAATCGTGACAGTTCAATAATGCCAAACTATTCCTGGAATGTCAAGCTAACGCCTCAGCAAGAAGCAGCCTGACTGTGTGAGTCTATATGAAACGGCTGATTCTACTAACATCAGTTGTTTTTTACCTTTTGCATTCTTCCATATGCTCCCCTTCTCCCCTTTCTGCTGGTCTTCTCAGTGTATTGAACAGGCATGATCAATCAGAGGCTCCCTGCGTTGTGCTACACACAAACGTGCACCAACAAAAGCACACACACACACACACATATAGAGGAACAGCACCAGCTAGTCAGCCAAAGTACAGAGTAACAGACAGGAACAGGCATTCCACTCTCCCAATGTTCCATGGGAGGCTGCAGATGAATAGCACACTATTCTGTTATTCCAAACCCACCCAACCCCCTCCTCCTTTCTCCTCTCTCCACAACACTGTCCAGTGTCCATTCTCCCCTTCCCTCCATCCCTCTTCCCCCTCTCTCCAAACCACTGTCCAGCATTCACCTCCCCCTTTCTCTGTCGAGACGGCCAGTGGTCTCTTTTGAAGCGATGGTGTGCGCAAAGGGGTTGGTTCGGGGTGGGAGGGGGGAGGGGAAGGGGGTGACAGCATGCAGCAGGGAGATAACAATAGGTCATCTGGGAGTGCTGCTGGTGCAGGGAGAAGTAGGATAACCTTATCAATACTATCACCACCACACTACTAACACAACCTGGGAAACAGCTCCATCCAATTCCTCCTGGCCTCTTACCTCTCTCTCTCCATCTCTCTCACTCTCTCTTCCCGCTCTCTCGCGTTCTCTCTTTATCTCTCTCTCACTTTCTTTCTCCCTCCCTCTGTCTTTATTCTCCTCCTCTCCCCAGTCTCTCTCTCTCTCTCTCTCCCTTTCCCTCTCCCCCCCCTCTCTCTCTGGGTAATATGAGCTCCTTCTGTTGCCATGCATGAGGGTAACACTAAAACACAATCCACTACCAGCAGGAGAAACAGGAGAAAGTCATTCCCACTAACAGCCTCTCTGATAAGAGGTGTTCTGGCCATGTGTCACTGTGGACACAGTAGTAGCAAAGAGGAAAACAGGCTGAGGAAAAAGAGAGTGTTGATTAAAGGAGTGTTGAAAGGCCTGTGTTAAAACAATGTTAAAAGACAAGTGAGGTTGAGAGACGTTTTCCAATATGAATATATGTGAGAAGAAGAGAATAGGTTGCACACAAAAACAATAGGCTTTTATAGTGTTTCAACCAGTGGAGGCTCCTCAGAGGAGGAAGGGGGGGGGATCATCCTACTCAGTGAAACTTAAAAAGTTAGCCTTTTTAGACAAAACTATACTCAATATACTCACCTCACCAAATGTTTGATTGAAACACATTGTTTGCAATGAAGGTCTATAGTAGCCTCACCAGCACTCTGTAGGTCAGCACCATGTTGTAGCCGGGGGACAGCTAGCTTCCATCCTCCTCTGGGGACACTGACTTCCATAAAAAACCTAGGAGGCTCATGGTTCTCACCCCCTTCCATAGACTTACACAGTAATTATGACAACTTCCAGAGAATGTCTTCCAACCTATCAGAGCTCTTGCAGCATAAACTGACATGTTGTCCACCCAATCAAAGGATCAGATAATGAATCTAGTACTGAAAGCATAAACTACAGCTAGCTAGCGCTGCAGTGCATAAAATGTGTAAGACTCAAAGAGAGAGAAAACAGTTTTGAACAAATACATTTTTTTCAAAAGGAAGGAGTAGCAAGAGGGAGTTCGAGACATATTTACTTAACTAGCAAATGCAGCTAGGTAGTCTAGCCTACTCAAACACCCTGCTCAAACGGAGGGATGCTATGTTAGCTCGCTGGCTATGACTATTCAACACAACACTGGAACAAAAGAAGGAAGGGAAACACTACTAAGGTACACAATAGCAGATTTTGGTAGACGGAAGGTGCTCTTTGGTAAAAGGGTTAAATTGGTCATCAAAAAGAAGGCACTCTTCATATAATTAATTAAAATGCCTTTATTTGTATGGCATGTTCAATGGAAACAAAGTTTAAAAACACTGGAACTCTTCCAGGTCAAGGTAAGCTTTGGGTTTTTACTCATTTATTGCCACCAGGGCCCGCTGGTGTAAGTGCTAAACTGCTTACTGACTGTACACCGTAACATTACTGCATGATTGCAGGGGGTTTAATAACGTGTTAGTTCTATTAAATATGTTGACTACGACGTTACTTTAGCTAATATGGTGACACCGATGTAGAATGTGTGTAGCTGTTATGATATGGCTTGGAAAGGTTTTTTCACCTGGTCTCATACAGCTGATGTGTTGTGCATTGAAGTCCACAAGCGATGGGAAAAGGTAAGCGGAGGAGATTGCAAAGATGCGAGAAGGAATGCATCGTGGCTGCTATGAAAGTGAACTGTGTTCATGTGTGATTAGGGGTATATTCATTCCGAAGCTTCTGTTCACAAACTTTTCATAGGCGAGGTTGTAGCAACCTCATGATGGGTAAAGGAAAAATTTGAGTATCATGTAGTAGCCTAAACCTATCTCTGCTACATTAAAATGGGTGAATGGAATATGATTGACAGTCATCCCATATGCTTTAATAGGCCATGCTCATGAAAAAATTATATTGTCCTCCCTTCATTTTAAACGGCACCGACCGCCACTGGTTTCAACACATTTATTGTTCTGTGATGTCTCGTATATATTTCCTGAGGTCTGCCTCTGTCTCCTACAGGCTTGTAAAAAATGCACTGGAACCACTGTCCTAAATAGCACCTGACAACCTGGTGTCTCTCTCTCTCTCTCTGTTTCTTCTCCTCCAGGCCTGTATAAGATGCACTGGAACCCGGAGCATGCCCAGTCTCTCAGCCAGTGGCCTGAGCAGCACCTGGATGTGTCCTCCACCACCTCCTCGCCAGCCCACAAGTCCGAGCTGTACGCCGCTGGCCGCACCCACGGCCGAGGAGGCTCCACCCACGGCTACGCCTGGGCCAATGACGACATTGGTGCCCTAACCGCCTCCAATCTGCTGAAGAGCTATGCAGAGAAGTACTCTGGTGTTCTAGACTCGCCCTACAACCGTCCACCGGGGCCCGCTGTAGGGGCCTACCCAGAGCCAGGGGCCTTCGTGGGCCTCAATGGCCTCAAGACTGAGCTGGAGCCCTGGCCCCTGAGCCACAGTGCGGAGGGGCCCTACCCCGTGTCTCTGGATGGTCTGTCAGGCCCCAAGGCTGGGGCCACATCAGCAGGGCCCCCAGGTGCCAGCAGTGTGTCAGTGGTCAACAGTAACCTCTCAGACTCTGGATATAGTGGTAGCAGCTCCTGCTCTGGGTCTCACTCCGGTGACTACAACCCCCCCAGCTACAACGGTACCTACCTCTCGTCTGGGTACTGCCCCGGGCCCCTGCCTGGCTCAGCACTTCCCCCCGCCTCCCTCCACCACCCCCTCCAGCCCACGCCCACCCTGGTGCCCAGCTACTCACCCTCCACCCAAGTTTACAACTACCCGCCAACAAGCTACCCCCACCAGCCCAGCCTGGCCCCCGCTTACAGCCACCCCTCTGCAGGGTACTTACACTCCGGGCTGGCCGCCCCTACTCCTCTCCCCTCCCGTCCCACCGTAGTCGGGGGTAGCTACAGCTACCAGGAGTCTGGAAGTGGGGTGAAGAGGAAGGCATTTGACATGTCATTGGAAGAGGAGGGGGAAGGTTCTCGATACAGGAAGTATTCAGGCTACGACCCAATGAAGTCCGGAGGAGGAGGGGACTCTCTCTCTCCCTACAGCATGGGGGATAAAGGAAACATCAGATTCACCACAGGCAGCACAGATCCCCTGGCATTTAAGCCCAGTAAGCCCTCCTCCCAGCCCCTGGTGTCCCCTCCCTATATGGTGGCTGTAGCAGGTGAGAACAGCCCGGCAGCAGGGATGACTGGAGAGAACGGAGGAGGAGGTGGGTCAGAAAACCAGGTCTTCTCCCACTCCCAGCAGCAACAGCAGCAGCACCGCTCCTCCCAGGCTCACAACCAGAAACTCCCCTCCCTCCACGGCCAGGGCCAGCCTGGGTCTGGACCAGGGGATACAGCCAGCCTGAAAAGTCCAGACCCCATGGTTCTGGATCTAGTCAACGGGGAAGTGCTGGATTGCAGCCCGGCCCTGCTATGGGGGGAGCTGGCTGGGCTGACCCACGTCAAGGCTGCCCTGGAGGAGGAGCTGTTGTGGCCCTGTCTAAGGCCCAGCCCTGCCATCCTACCACCAGCCACCGTGCTGCTGTTCGGCCCCCGGGGAAGCGGGAAGACCACTCTGGCCCGCTCCATGGCCGCCCAGCTGGGGGCCTCCTTCTATAGGCTCAGCGGGGCCATGTTAGCTTCTAAAGGCAAGGTGGATGCCGAGGGGATCCTGGGGGCCACGCTGCAGGTGGCGGGGGCGAGACAGCCTTCTGTTGTGCTGCTCAGTGAAGTGGAGGCTCTGGAGGATGAGGAGGGGCTGAGGCAGGTGTTGCTATCCGCCCTGGAGAAGGCCCAGATGGGGTTAGGGTCGGCGGGGGGAGCCCCTGGGCTGGTGATTGTAGTGTGTACCACTGGCAGGCCAGACCTGCTCCAGGATACGGTGCATCGGAGCTTCGCCAAGCACTACCACGTGGGTCTGCCAGATGCGGGGATGCGGAGACAGGTGCTGCTGCAGGCGCTAGTGCCCCAGGGATGTTCTCTCAGTGACAGGGAGCTGGGGGCTGTACTGCAGCGGTCAGAGGGGTTCTCTGTGTGGGAGCTGCTGCAGCTCTGCCAGCAGGCCCTATCCTCAGCATCCTCCTCGGGCCCTCAGGGGCCCTTACACAGCCTTTCAGGACAGGCTACGGGGCCCCCAGCCCTCAAAGACTTTGAGAACGCCTTCTGCAAGGTGCGTCCGCAGTCGAACGCCACCCCGAAAGAACTGGACACTTGTATGGAGTGGAGCAAGGTGTACAGCCACTGAGAAGGCAGGAAGGCAGGGAGACAGCCACTGTATGTAATATAATGTAGGAGACTGTGAATGTAAACCCTGTCTTCACTTTTGACATGATGACAAGTCTTGGGAAAGTTTTACTGTTTAGTTGTTTTGTAATTACTTATTATTATGCAACCAAAGGTGTTAGATTGTTAAGATCGAAGGTTTGGGAGAGATGAGAAGCAGATTTAACATAGGTTTCTCTGGTTAGCATGCTGATGTTTCTATTAAATATACATATACTTTATTTTTCCCAAAGAAAAAGATAGATGATGCCTTTGTGGACGGGGCAGTGTATTACAGTAGTAGTTGAACCTATATGGTGGGATAACTGCATCATTGGAGATTACTTCTCAAAGGTTCAAATCCTAACTTGAGATCCATGTGCATAACTTGTCTCTCAAATCTCGACATCAGTGCATGAATCACGCAAAAGCCGAGTTGAGTACAACGTGCATCTCTAGACAGTTAGGATTCCACCCAAAGATCTATCTTTTTTTGTACTCCAGGACATAAGTCAGTGATGTGTTGTCAAGGTGACGTAGTCCAAGGTGATGGATCACCAGGGTCTTTAGGAACAACCTGGACTTGTCCAATAAGAAACACTTTTTTTTTTTTGCTTTCCGTTGCAAAACAGATTGAAAAGGGGCAGGACTACCTGGACTCGTTCAATAAAAGCAATTTTTGTTGCAAAACATTTTAAAACATTTGTTTCCTAATGAACACGACCCAGGGATTTTTTGAGAGATCTCTCTGTTGTCTGACTGCTACTCTCAGGACCCTATCTATTACCAGTCCACTCCTGTGGTGTTTTAGTTTTCATTGGTCATTTGGTGTGTGAAAACAGCTTAGAATCAATTTGAACAACTATAGTGGGTTTTTTTTCCACAAAAAAATGATCAACAATACCTCATTGTCTCTTAGCATTATGGGTTATTAACTTAAAACACAGCTTTTAGCTTCTCACCAAAGTCATGTCATTGTGCTGAAATAATTCAACAAAAAGCATCATCATCATTTGATCTGGTCTTATCGTGGACACTTTGGATCAATAGTCCCTCTTTCCCCTATAGTACAGTATCACATCATTCACAGCTGTTTTGGAGACTAAACCACTACAATAGCTCATCAATTGTGTACATCCTGAATGAACGTTAAAAAAAAACCCCGTTAATATGCAACTTTAAAAAAACGTTGAAATAGAACATAAAGGTCATGAGACTAGGTTGTGATTGAATATACAACACTATCATTCAAAGCCATGAGTATAACATCCACACATACAATATATTTGAACTGTGGTTTATCACACATTCCTCATTCAGTGCAGTTTTCCCTGAGAATGCTGCTTTAATTACAACCATTATAATACAGACAAGCACAGCAAGGCAAGATGGCGCTATCTTTGATGTCTGTTTGTCTCTTTCACCTATCTGCTTGTTTTCTTAGTATGTATGTATGTAGTCTTGTTTGAAATGCTCAGGAAGAATTTCTTTACCTCAAAAAAGAAATAAAGAATGTATGTAGTCTTCAGTCTTAGTGAAGAGAGTAAAAGAGGGGAGGAAGAGCTGACGAGCAAAAGGAGAAAAGACCTCACACAGTCCTGTTGTATACACACTGCAGCTGTCTGGGCATATGCCTCGAGGGAGAAACTTGAAAATGATACAAAGAGTAACATTGAATGTAATTCAGGTATTTCAAAGGATATTTGATCCCATAAAATCCATGTTTTTATTATTATATATGAATATATAAATACAAAAAAATATCTTATCCTTTTATTTTTAATGTAGATGTTTTTGGTGGAATAATGTTTGTCTTTATGAAGTGTTACGTAGAACACAGAAAATATCCCTTTTTTGCTGGACAAACTGTTTACAAATCAACCCAAGGCATTGTGAGTTAACATGTCATATTCATGCATTACTGTTAAATACATATTTTATTGTAATAGATGCAACTCTTTATCGAAATCGATGAATAAAAGGTGCACATTTATTTCCCAAGCCTGGACACAGACAAGAAGCAGTAAAACCATTGTCATATACATTTAATTCTCATATACATTTAAGTGTCATATACATTTCATTGTCATATACAGCAGAAAGAAAATAGAAAATGAGCAAGGACCTAAAGATGAATCAGCTATATGCAGTCGGCAGCTAATCATGTCTAACAATAACCATATATTGTTAATCAGTATTATGCATTATGTACAATACAATACAATCCTAGATATAACATGACAATCCAGAGAAAAGCATACGTGCAGGGTTGTGCTATCGCTACTACTCTGTTTAACAACAGCCTGGAAATATCTTGTCATTCAGTTGAGCTGCAGGTACCGAGGTGAGGTCATGATTATTGGACCGTTACCATGGTATGCAGACCGGAGGTACACTGGAGGATGATGTAATCGTCTTCTGCTTCTTCTCCTGTCTCTCTTTATCTCTCCCCATCTCTCTCTCTCTCTTCTCGTTATCTCTCTTTCTCTGTACCCAATGCAGTTATTATAGCGGTAGGGTCGTCCCTAGCCCTAGCCCTAGCTGCTGGCCCCAGTGACCATGTGGCTGGCCCCCCTCTGCCCTCTCCCTCCTCCATCCATCCATCCCTCCCCTCCTCCTACCCCGTCTTTCCCTCCTCCTTTTGGAGTGGCATTGCTCTGATTGATGTCCGGGAACCTAATATCACAACCCTGGCCTCTCTCCAGTCTCCCCTGTACAGCTGGTGGCTTCAGTCATGCCATAGAGCCGGGTCAAACACACTGACCCCAGGGTTGATACACATTTTGTAAAAGTAGTGCACTATAAAGGGAATAGGGTGCCATTTGGGACACATCGTAGGTCTAAGAAACTGAAAATACATCTTCAAACTTAGCAGGAGAAATAAGCCTTAACATTAAGATACATAATTTATAAGGATCATTAGAGGCAGTTATAATTTGTTTTCAGATAGAGGTGTTACATATCAGGCAGGGGCTGGGGCTTGAGGCAAATTGTCGTAGTTTATAACAGAAGTCATGGGAGTTTAGTTCATGAAAGGCAGCCGATATCAATACTATCATTAGTTCATTTGATGGATTAAAAATATTTTCGCTATTTCCCAGAGCTCAGATTCACAAAATCGTCCGTGTTGGTCAAACATGTAGATTTCAGAAAAACAATCATTTTGTTCATTCTTCTGTCCGTTGTTTTTGTTTCTCATTAATGCATTACCTCACTCTACACATGTTACTGCTTCATGTATTAACCAGAGATAATGAGTGGGAATAGCTCTTATCATTAGAGGCATTGATGATTGGGTGAGGTAGTACTTCCTAAAGGAAAGTCAAATAGCCTCACAATGTTTGACTCACGCATGTTCTTGATATCATGTCGACAACACACCTTTGTTCAACCAGTGTTGTGTCTTCTTGAAGCCAATGAGGAAACCAAAAAAAAAATACAACAGTTTGTTCAACAAAATAGGCTTTTGTTAGCTGTTTTGAATCTAATATTACAGTAACTTTGTTCTTGCTTCTTGTATATCTTCTGTAACCATTTCTACCTCATTTGGCAACATGTTGTACATGAAAGTATTCATTTCATGTCTTTTTTTATGTCTGTTTTCAAACTGATAATAATGTTCTTGAACTGTAATCATGGTCTACCTCAGAAAAGACTGTATTTTAAGAGAAGATTATTACACAATATTAAACAGAAATATGTCAATATTGGACTGTTGGCCCTGTCATTCTTTTTTTTAATGACATCAGAGTGTATGATTTTTTGTGTGAGTATTTTGACAGGTCTACAATGAGAAGAGGATACAGATAGGTGGGAAGAATAGATGTGGCGATTGAACCCCGGTCTACATTTGGGAGCTTGATGTATGTGCCAGAAGTCTTGCCACTCAACCACAGCTTTGATCAAGCTCAAGGTTTTGGTTGAGGAGTTCTGATTTCGGATTCCAATTGGGTTGTTAAAAAAATCCAATTCCAGAGAGTGCTGGAATGACAACATGGTTTCATCTTACCTCACATCCATATCCTGGACTGACCCCAATGTTAAGGTCAGTTAAGTCACTTCAATTGATTAGCAAATCATTTAATTAATCAAAATGCTAATGATTTGTCGCGCTAGCAGTAACGTGGCTTTATATACTGAACAAAAATATAAAAGTGTTGGTACCATGTTTTATGAGCTGAAATAAATTATCCCCAGAATTTTCCATACACACAAAAATATTATTTTGTTCAAATTTTGTGAGCAAATTTGTTTACATCCCTAGTAGTGAGCATTTACCCTTTGCCAAGATAATCCATCTACCTGACAGGTGTGGCATATCAAGAAGCTGATTAAACAGCATGATCATTACACAGCTGCACCTTGTGCTGGGGACAATAAAAGGTCACTCTAAAATGTGCAGTTTTGTCACACAACACAATGCCACAAGTGTCTCTAGTTTTGAGGGAGCATGCAATTGGCATTCTGACTGCAGGAATGTCCACCAGAGCTGTTGTCAGAGAATTTAATTAGTTAATTTCTCTACCATAAGCTACCTCCAATGCTGTTTTAGAGAATTTGGCAGGAGGTCCAACCGGCCTCACAACCGCAGACCATGGCGTTGTGTGGGCGAGCAGTTTGCTGATGTCAGCATTGTGAACAGAGTGCCCCGTGGTGGTATTGGGGTTATGGTATTGGCAGGCATAAGCTATGGACAACAAACACAATTTCATTTTTCTGTGTGAATGCACAGAAATACCGTGATGAAATCCTGAGGCCCATGGCGAGGCCCATTTTTTAAGGTATCTGTGACCAACAGATGCATATCTGTATTCCCAGTCATGCGAATCTATAGACTAGGGTTTAATTCATTTATTCCAGTTGACTGATTTCCTCGTATGAACTGTAACTCCGTAAAATCTTTGAAATTGTTGCATGTTGAGTTTATATTTTTGTTCAGCATAGTTAGGCTATATTGCCGCCGTGCTATATATTCACGCCACAGGCTGCTGAGGGGAGAACGTTATTATGGTAATGGCTGGAGGGGAATAGGTGGAATGGTATCAAACACCTGAGTTTGATGCCATTCCATTAGCTTCGTTCCAGCCATTACTATGAGCCGTCCTCCCCTCAGCAGCCTTAACTGACTCACACAGGCATCTCTGGTGAAATAGATTAGCCTACACATGAATGACGTACACAGAACCAAGTGTAGATTCAAATAAAGTATATTGTCTTGGTGGTTGTTTTTTGTGTTGGTGCTTGTGTTCTGGGAATGTGGTCATCCTCAGTGCTCTCGGGGTTCAGAGGCAGCAAAGAAGGAAAAAGAGAATACTGCTTTCAAACCAAGATGCATAAACATTTAAAAAACTATCCAGCAACTGTCAATGGAAGTTTGCTTAAAAAATAATGATTTATTGTTCAAATAAACCTTAGTTTCCTCCACTGTTCTCCAAAGAGCTGCTGGATATTTTTCACCTCCTTTAGTGCAAAGATCCAGCAGCAGCAGCGGCAGTAGCTGACCCAGGCCAGAGACAGCTGAATAATTACACAGTACCCAAGAGGACCCAGAGCAGCAGCACCAGAGCACTGAGCTCCTCCATCCCTGTCATACCATGTAAACAACACCGTGCCCCATACTGTCTCAACTTTGCTATTTCTGGGCTTCCTTGACACCTTTCAGAAAACACAGACTGAATGTGAATATATGACAAATTATGTATAGGGACGGTCAGTGACAACTACAGTTAACTCTGAAAAAGTGAATTAAAGCTACTGGTAGCCATCTCTCAAGAACCTGCAATCCAAATTGAATGGTAAGAATTTCCATAGAGGAACAATCGGTAACAATAATAGTATAAGGGCTCGATTCAATCCGTTTTGCTGAAGTTCAGAGCTATAGTGTGAGAACCTGGGAACATTGCCTTTAAATTTCAATCGCGCTATAGCACTGAACTGATTGAATCAAGCACTAACTCTGAAATTAGTCAGTTACTAGATGTGGTTGATGGTTAGGGTTGTGTTTGAGGGTTAGAGTTGTGGTTGAGGGTTAGGTTTAGGGTTGTGGTTCAGGGTTAGGGTTGTGGTTGAGGCTAGGGTTGTGGTTGTGGTTAAAGCTAGGGTTAGGGTTGTGGTTGAGGCTTGGGCTAGGGTTAGGGATAGCATAAATGTCAACATCTTAACTGAGCTATAAAGTCCGTGTGAGTCCCTGTAGAGTAGCGTGTGGCGGCGGTGGTGGTCAATGGTGGTGGTGGTTGTGTGTGCGTGCATGCACATGTGAGTGTGTTGTGGGGGGGGGGGGGGGGGGGGGGGGGTGGGGAGGGTGTTAACTGTGTGATTAATAATAGTCTAATAATGACATATAGCTGTTTTGTTCCCACATCCTTGTGGTTAGTGGCTGTCCTTCAGCCCATTATCAAGGATAATTGTTTCCCCAGCTGTTAGAAAATGAGTTTTATCCTTCTTTTTTTATTATCATCATGAACACACTTACAAACAACAGACCGAAACATAACCTTGGAAAGGCAGTGAGAGGTTGGGAGTGGGAGAAAGAGTGCTGAAGGTAAAACACAGAGCATGTGGGTTTTAATAATAATAATTTGTAAAACCATTTTTATTATACTTCCCATTTTCCTCCTCTTGTATTGAATCAGGTTTTGGATGAGGGCGTTTCATTTTTAAATAATCTTTTAGATTTGTTTTTTCTTCCTTTTTATGAAGTTCCCTTCTATATAATGTCACCTTGGTTGGAGAGCGAGGCAGCAATACCACCTTGGTTGGAGAGCGAGGCAGCAACAGCACCTTGGTTGGAGAGCGAGGCAGCAATGGCACCTGGGTTGGAGAGTGAAGCAACAATGGCACCTTGGTTGGAGAGCGAGGCAGCAATGGCACCTTGGTTAGCGAGCAAGGCAGCAATAGCACCTTGGGTGGAGAGCGAGGCAGCGACCGACTGTTCCTTTTCCTGTAGAAGACTGGAGTGAATAGCTCAGAAAGGAGTACTAACAAACACCAAAGAATACCAAGAATGTATAAGCCAGCTCAAGCTAATCTACCCCTTTATCTAATTGTACCATAGAGCCTATAGGCCTGGTTGATCCTTGCTTTAACATGTGGTTTTCTTCATCCGATCAAGGAATACCAAAGCATACCAAGAATGCATAAGACATCACTTACTAATCTACCCTTTATCCACTTATTACTATTAGTCCATGGAGGCAACAGGCCTATGTCTGGTGATGTATAATAGGATGTGTTCGAGGATCAGAGGAGATCTGTTGTGTTGGTGGAGGTCTGATGGGCACAACAGACAACGCCCAGAAACACTGTCTGTTGTCCCTGCAATCTGGCCACGGTGACGGTGTTAATATACAGTTGAAGTCGGAGGTTTACATACACCTTAGCCAAATAGATTTAAACTCAGTTTTTCACAATTCCTGACATTTAATCCAAGTAAAAATTCCCGGTCTTAGGTCATTTAGGATCACCACTTTATTTTAAGAATGTGAAATGTCAGAATAATAATGGAGATAATTATTTCTTTCAGCTTTTATTTCTTTCATCACATTCCCAGTTGGTCAGAAGTTTACATACACTCAATTAGTATTTGGTAGCATTGAAGTCAATGGTTTAACTTGGGTCAAATGTTTCGAGTAGCTTTCCACAAGCATCCCACAATAAATTGGGTGAATTTTGGCCCATTCCTCCTGACAGAGCTGGTGTAACTGAGTCAGGTTTGAAGGCATCCTTGCTTGCACACGCTTTTTCAGTTTTGCCCACAAATGTTCTATAGGTTTGAGGTCAGGGCTTTGTGATGGCCACTCCAATACCTTGACTTTGTTGTCCTTAAGCCATTTTGTCACAACTTTGAAAGTATGCTTGGGGTCATTGTCCATTTGGAAGACCCATTTGCGACCAAGCTTTAACTTCCTGACTGATGTCTTGAGATGTTGCTTCATTTATTTCCACATAATTTTCCTCCCTCATGATGCCATCTATTTTGTGAAGTGCACCAGTCCCTCCTGCAGCAAAGCACCCCCACAACATGATGCTGCCACCCCCGTGCTTCACGGTTGGGATGGTGTTCTTTGGCTTGCAAGCCTCCCCCTTTTTCCTCCAAACATAATGACCAAACATAATTTTCCTCCAAACATAATGACCAAACATTATTTTCCTCCAAACATTATGACCAAACAGTTCAATTTTTGTTAAATCAGACCAGAGGACATTTCTCAATTTCTCTTTCTTTGTCCCCATGTGCAGTTGCAAACCGTAGTCTGGCTTTTTTTTTGGAGCAGTGGCTTCTTCCTTGCTGAGCGGCCTTTCAGGTTATGTCGATATAGGACTCGTATTACTGTGGATATAGACACTTTTGTATCTGTTTCCTCCAGCATCTTCACAAGGTCCTTTGCTGTTGTTCTGGGATTGATTTGCACTTTTCGCAACAAAGTACGTTCATCTCTAGGAGACAGAACGAGCGTGTCTCCTTCCTGAGTGGTATGACGGCTGTGTGGTCCCATGGTGTTTATACTTGTGTACTATTGTTTGTACAGATGAACGTGGTACCTTCAAGCGTTTGGAAATTGTTCCCAAGGATGAACCAGACTTGTGGAGGTCTACAAAAAAATTATTTTGAGGTATTGGCTGATTTCTTTTCATTTTCCCATGATGTCAAGCAAAGAGGCACTGAGTTTGAAGGTAAGGCCTTGAAATACATCCACAGGTACACCTCCAATTGACTCAAATTATGTCCATTAGCCTATCAGAAGAAAAGCCATGACATAATTTCTGGAATTTTCCAAGCTGTTTAAAGGCACAGTCTACTTAGTGTATGTAAACTTCTGACCCACTGGAATTGTGATACAGTGAATTATAATTGAAATAATCTGTCTGTAAACAATTGTTGGAAAAATGACTTGTGTCACGCACAAAGTAGATGCCCTAACCAAACTATAATTTGTTAACAAAAAAAATTGTGGAGTGGTATGTAAAACTTCCGACTTCAACTGTACAGTTGCTAAACTAATTCTAAACTTTTATTAAATCATTTCAAATACTCTATACCTTGGTGCAAAGCGTTATCGTGATAACTACTAGCTAATTTGCAAAGATACTCTTAAATAGCTATACTCCCATACTCTGCTAATGAAATGTTGTTGTTGTCTTCTGATTGGTTCTCGGCCAACAAGAAGCAGGAAGTCAATCATCTTCCTGTCAGTGTTGTTAATTGGAAGTAATTAGGCGAGTAGAGTTTATAATGAGATAATAAAATATGCTAATGATCCACCATCATATTTACTCATAATACTGACAGAGGAGAGGAGAAGAGAGGAGAAGGAAGGGAGGAGAGGAGTGGAGAAGGGAGGGGAGGCGAAGGGGGAGAAGGAGAAGGAGAAGAAGGGAGGACAAGGGGGAGAGGAGAGTCACAATAAGGCCTCACAACAAGCTTACAAAAACTTAAATCACATTGCACATGGACACAATGTGAAGTCTGCCCCCCTCCCCCCTCTCTCTCTCCAACTGTTCCCTATCGCTCTCTTTCTCTCTATCTCTCTCTCTCTTTCTCCCTCTCTCCACCTTGCCTCCTGCCTCTCCATTGTCCAGGCCTCCCCCCCCCCCCCACCCCCACGCTCCCTCTCTCTCCCTCAGTACGTTTCTCCAGCTCAGCGCTTCTTCTTGCCACTCCATTGTCCAGGCCATGCAGCACAACAGCCTTGATACTGACAAGGTTGACATCAGAGGAGAGACCTGACACGGGGTGAGTTAGAGCTGCCAGCTGCTAGCAATCAAGTCTATTTTGAAGTCAGGGATGCAGGGACCCCCAGGGCCAAAGCGGCAACCAGCCCAACCCCTACAGCCCCCACACTACCCCTTTCCCTACAAGTCCCACCGTAGCCTCCACAATCCTTTCCCCCACCATCCTACCCCCCCCCCCCCCCCCTCCCTTGAGCCCACACTATAGCCTCCACCACTATCATGGCCCTCACCACCCCTATGGCCCGCATTGTAGCTTCCACACTGACAGCCCCCACTCTCTGGCCCTCACTCTACCCCAGCCTCCACCTATTGTAGCCCCCACTTACCCTGTGCCCCACTCTGGCTGGCCCACAAGCCCAGAGCCCCCCACCCCATGAGATACTCTACCCTACTCCTACTACCCTGCACAGCTGTATTGGTTCCAGATGTGCAGCCCAGACCAGTCCAGCAATAACAGCAGTGAAGGGCATTTACCTAGGAGCACCCCGAAAATGATTACAGACTATGGGAGGAGAAAGAAATCCCTGCAAGCATCAATGCTCTACCATAGCCAATACTCTACCCTACCCCTACTACCCTGCACATCAATTCTCTGAGAGAAAGAATGGGGCTGAACCATAGGAGAGGCTATTTCAAAATACTATTCAAAATTGAATGAATAGGATTGCCTCAAACAACTGTCATATTCTCATATTTTATAGCCATCTTGTCCTTGATAGATCAGCAGCGATATTTTCATCCTATTTCACCCAGTAAATTAAAGAAAATATAACCAGAATTTGTAATGCCCTTGTAACATTCATTTAACTAGGCAAGTCAGTGCCTTGTTCAGAACGACAGATTCATTTTTTTTTTTTTACCTCGTTAGCTCAGGGATTCGATCCAACCTTTCGGTTACTGGCCCAACGCTCTAACCATTAGGCTACCTGCTGCCTCAACGTAAGTTATCCTATTTGTATTGGCATGTTGGTTGGGGGTGTGTTTGTCTTCAGACTGAAACCTGAATGACAACCATGGCAGAGGCTGCTCTTGGTAGACTCTGATGGAATCTTTTGACAGGAAGTAAAAGTCAGTTGATATCATATTTTGGAACAGTACTACTGTTGTTTTGTTTATTTACAGACAAATTGTAGTAATATTTATGAAAATAAGGCCTTTCCACTATTTAAGAGATCAGCTACTAACCCAACTTTTACCTCGACCAGAGAAGGCCAACAGTGCCTTCAGAAAGTATTCATACCTCTTGACTTATTCCACATTTTGTTGTGTTACAGCCTGAATTCTAAATGGATTAACCTTCACAGGCAGCTCAACCGGGTGGTTGAACTGCCTGTTTAATTTCATTTTAAATGAAATCAAACATGAATTTTGTTTGGCATATTTGATCATCTCAACCATTCCCATTTAGTAAAATTATTTATCATATCATTCATTATAGGACTCCTGAATTTTTGTTGAACACACATTCAAATATGGTTGAAAACCAGGAAGTGAAGCAAAACCGAACCTCATTAATCACACATTTTCAGACCTAATTGTGTATAAAATGGGAAATTGCAAGCCTGTAAAATGTTGTTGATCTCTAAAACATCCTTTTGGAATTATGAAATTATTCAAATGTTGTTTTATAATTTTAAGAACTCTTGAAAAATATTCTCTACTAGGCAGTTGAGTTGCCCATTAAAGGAATGCAATTTAGTCAAAAGGTAGCTATTATGGACAATGGGAAAATATGTTATGGGATTTTATTGTCTGTGCAAATAGACAAATATTTTCATTTTCATATCAGTATTTACCGTCTGCCTGTTATCTTCAATATGTTTCACAATATTATTCATGTCATTTTAGAGTTATTATGAGCATATTAACAGTTAACACATTCATTTACATATATTTCAATATTCTTTTTTTTTTCACCCCAATTACGATCTCATCACTGCCACTCCCCAACGGGCTCGAGAGGCGAAGGTCAGGACATGCGTCCTCCGGTTTGACCTGCCAAACGGCACTTCTTAACACATGCCCACTTAACCCGGAAGCCATCCGCACCAATGTGTCAGAGGAAACACCATTCAACTGACGACTGAGGTCAGCCTGCAAGCACCCGGCTGCCCACCACAAGGAGTCGCTAGAGTGTGATGAGTCAAGTAAAGCTCCCCCGGCCAAACCCTCCCCTAACCCTCCCCAAAATTAGTTTACCCTAATTGGGCAACTTAACCAGCTGGTTGAGTTGTTTGCAATGAGTTAGCTATCAAATATTAAGTCATTCAAATAAAAAATATTCATGTATGGCCTATATTAAGGCTAAATACATCTTTCTGGGATTTTTGTTCTGATATTTATTTCTTGCTGTGCCAGTTAAAGGGTTAAATATGTTTGTTCTCACCCATCTACAAAATACCCCATAATTACAAAGTGAAAACACGTTTTTAGACATTTTGGCAAATTTATTGAAAATAAAATACAGAACTATCAAATGTACATATAGTAAGCATTCACACCCGAGTCAATACATGTTAGAATCAACTTTGGCAGCGATTACAGCTGTGAAGTCTTTCCGGGTAAGTCTTTAAGAGCTTTGCACACCTGGATTGTACAATATTTGGGCATTATTCTTTAAAAAAAAAATAAAACAAGCAATACTTTTGCGCTAATAACAGGAGCTCAAGCAGTAGAAATGTTGATTTGCCGGTTTCTCAGCTCTAGTGAGCTCCTGCCTAAGTCAAGCACTGGCTGAAAGGGGAATATGTCTCCCAGTGTCTTTTGGAAAGCAGACTGAACCAGGTTTCCTCTTGGATTTTGCCTGTGCTTAGCTCTATGCCATGTCTTTTTATCTAAAATAAAACTCCCTAGTCCTTGCTGATGACAAGCATACCCATAATATGATGCAGCCACCACCATGCTTGAAAATACGAAGAGTGGTACTCAGTGATGTGTTGTGTTGGATTTGCCCCAAACATAACACTTTCTATTCAGGACATAAAGTGACTTTCTTTGCCACATTTTTTGCAGTTTTACGTTAGTGCCTTATCGCAAACAGGATGCATATTTTAGAATATTTGTATTCTGTACAGGCTTCCTTCTTTTCACTCTGGTGTTTAGGTTAGTATTGTGGAGTAACTACAATGTTGTTGATCCATCCTTATTTCTCTCTTATCACAGCCATTAAACTCTATAACTGTTTTAAAGTCACCGTTGGCCTCATGGTAAAATCCCTGAGCGGTTTCCTTCTTCTCCGGAACTGAGTTTGGAAGGGCGCCTGTATCTTTGTAGCGACAGGGTGCATTGATACACCATCCAGTGTAATTAATAACTTTACCATGCTCAATGTGATATTCAATGTCTGCTTTTTTAATTTTTACCCATCTACCAATAGGTGCCCTTCTTTCCGATGCATTGGAAACCTCCCTGGTCTCTGTGATTGAATCTGTGTTTGAAATTCACTGCTCGACTGAGGGACCTTACATATAATTGTAAGTATGGGGTACAAAGATGAGGTAGTCATTCAAAAAACATGGTAAACACTTTTATTGCACACCGAGTGAGTCCATGCAACTTATTATGTGACTTGTTAAGCACATTATTACTACAAGTTGAAAACTTATTGACTCAAGACATTTCAGCTTTATATTTAGATTAATTTGTAAAAATGTCTAAATATATCATTCCACTTTTACATTGTGGAGTATTGTGTGTAGGCTAGTGACACAAAATCTCAATTTAATCCATTTTAAATCCAGGCTGTAACACAAACATTTTGGGAAAAAGTCAAGGGGTGTGAATAGTTTCTGAGGGCACTGTAAGTACATTCAGACCATAGCATTGGAGCCTGTAGAGGTGCAGCATAAGCCTCGGAGAGAAATACTGCCATCTGTTGGTGAATACTTATAACTACATGCACTAGGAGTAGAGCAGAGGAAAGCAAGCATGGTTGCACTATAATGATGTTCAACACTCTCACAAACTCACAAACAAACTCAGTATAGTCTCAGCTGCTGGTGCTGGAGTGGATGAGACCCAGGGGCAAGGGGCTCCAAACAGTGGGAGAGGGAGAGGAAGGGAGGAGGAAGAAGGGGAGGATGAGGTCGTGTTCATTACGGCATGCAACAGAAATCTTATTAAGTCCAAGTAGTCTCTCCTGTTTTCTTCCATTTGGTGCCTAATAAATAGGAACCTGGAGTCTTTGTCTGTTTGTAGTATTTCTCATGCTGTAGGCTATACAGCACACACACCGTGAGAGAGGTGGGTAAACCACAGCCATCTGGCTTGACTCATATCCCAATTACAGCTGAGGAGTGTGTGGCCTTCTGCAGTCCTGCGGTATGTGACAGGGACCAGGCCTGACCTCATACAACCCCTAACCCTTGACCTCTGACATCATCACATGCCCAATCCTGGGGTCACTGAGAGGAGTCTAATGAATGACAGACATAAAAGATTGTCCCAAAGCAGCTGACAGGCCACAGGGTGGCCACACATCTCTGGCTTCTCTATTAGTATGCTATGGATTATTTCAAAGGAATTCTAACTACTGATCAGCACTGAATTCTAACTACTGATCCAACTACTGATCAGTTGGACATCAACTGTCGAACATCACCTGTGCCAAATAATGTTTGAAGAATACTGCCACATATAATGTCCCTAGCAAAGATAAATGTACATGTAAACTGTAATTGGAGTTTTTAGCAATTTATTCAAGTGAGTTGTAGGCTAGTACATAGTCTAAGGCGCACATGCTCGAGGTGAATGCTGGCCATCTATTCAATTGGACTTTTATTAAATGTTAATGTCTGTCAAGAGAAACTGAAATTACATTTAAGTGTTTAAACTAGGAGCATTCTAAACCGCAGTGTTGGGTGCTCTCCGGGGGGGCCTTATTTATCAAGGCCCATTTCTGACTAGTTTCTGGCATAAATTGAGATTCTAGGATTTGCGTGAGCAACAAACCATTAGGATTTACCCTATGTTTTCATTGATAAATCAGAGCCATACTACAATTTAAAAGTAAATGTTGCCTACAAGCCCACACTTCTATACAAAATACAAATTGTTGTGCAGCATTTTGTTTATCAATACATGATTGTGTTTCTATTTACTGCCTTGGTATAGGCTCGGAGATTGAATAGGCTATGACGTCACATTCCTGTCACACAGAAATAAGTCTACTGTAGCCTACCCATAATGTCAAATATTTTAAATAGGCTGCTGGTCTATTTACTTTCGAGCATGATTGGCTATTGAATGAACGATAGATATAATTGGTAACCTAATATTTGTTGTGGGGCGGGAATAAACCAGTCATGTCAGAAAAGGAGAGACATGCGCTGCAATATGATTAGGATTTAGGCCTGTATAATAAAAGTCAAATAAATAACGGCCTGCTGCTAAGCTATCTCCTTACCAAACGCAAATGCGTCTGTTTTATCATTAGGCCTAGGCTTAACTACATATGCTTACAATACAGTTGATCAACCACTACAAGTTGTGCATTTTCATTGTCTGAGATTTGCGTGGAGATACATACACTTTCCCGTCAATTTCGGAAGGGATAAATACCTACCTTTGCGGGGAAACTGGCGCACTCAAGGTTTAGTCTTTTTTTGTGCACACGCACCTTTGATTAATGAGGCCCATGCTCCTTCACACTCCCTGACACTGATGGAATATGTCAGCATTGAAATGCAAAGAAAGAACACTTCCTATCTTTTCCATAATGGCTTCTGTGACAGCATAGGTAAAGTAATTGTGGGCTGGCTATCTCTTCTATATGAGTTTATTTCTTAAAAGTCTAGGATGACATGTGGAATTGTTTCAATATGGTGGTACGATGGATCAATTAGATATATAATTTTAGGACCCCTTTAGATATAATTTTTTTCCTTCATAAAATATAGAATTTTGTCTTTACTACTTTAGCCCAGAGAAACTCATTGAATAACATATTAATAAATGAAAATCACAAGAAACAAGGTTTTGAAGTGTTTCTCCTATATCTAGGATATATAAGAATGCTCAGGAAAAATATATACAGTTGAAGTCGGAAGTTTACATACTCTTAGGTTGGAGTCATTAAAACTCGTTTTTCAACCACTCCACACATTTCTTGTTAACAAACTATAGTTTTGGCAAGTTGGTTAGGACATCTCCTTTGTGCATGACACAAGTAATTTTTACAACAATTGTTTACAGACAGATTATTTCACTTGTAATTCACTGTATCACAATTCCAGTGGGTCAGAAGTTTACATACACTAAGTTGACTGTGCCTTTAAACTACTTGTAAAATAAATAAAAAATGACGTCATGGCTTTAGAAGCTTCTGATAGGCTTATTGACATCATTTGGAGGTGTACCTGTGGATGTATTTCAAGGCCTATCTTCAACTCAGTGCCTCTTTGCTTGACGTCATGGTAAAATCAAAATAAATCAGCCAAGACCTCAGAAAAACAATTCTAGACCTCCACAAGTCAGGTTCATCCTTTCCAAATGCCTGAAGGTACCACGTTCACAAAAGTATGCAAGTATAAACACCATGGGACCACGCATCCGTCATACCGCTCAGGAAGGAGATGCGTTCTGTCTCCTAGAGATGAACGTACTTTGGTGGAAAAGTGCAAATCAATCCCAGAACAACAGCAAAGGACCTTGTGAAAATGCTGGAGGAAAGGGTACAAAATATCTATATCATAACCTGAAAGGCTTCTCAGCAAGGAAAGAAGCCACTGCTCAAAAACCGCCATAAAAAAGCCAGACTACGTTTTGCAACTGCACATGGGGACAAAGATCGCAATTTTTGGAGAAATGTCCTCTGGTCTGATGAAACAAAAATAGAACTATTTGGCCATGATGTCCATCGTTACGTTGCAAGCCGAAGAACACCATCCCAACGTGAAGCATGAAGGTGGCAGCATCATGTTGTGGGGGTGCTTTGCTGCAGGAGGGACTGGTGCACTTCACAAAATAGATGGCATCATGAGAAGGAAAATTATGTGGATATATTGATGCAACATCTCAAGACATCAGTTAAAGCTTGGTCGCAAATGGGTCTTCCAAATGGACAATGACACCAAACATACTTCCAAAGTTGTGGCAAAATGGCTTAAGGACAACAATGTCAAGGTATTGGAGTGGCCATCACAAAGCCCCCACCTCGATCCTATAGAAAATTTGTGGGCAGAACTGAAAAGGCGTGTGCGAGCAAAGAGGCCTACAAACCTGACCCGGTTTCACCAGCTCTGTCAGGAGGAATGGGCTAAAATTCACCCAACTGTGGGAAGCTTGTGGAAGGCTACCTGAAACGTTTGACCCAAGTTAAACAATTTATAGGCAATGCTACCAAATACTAATCGATTGTATGTTAACTTCTGAACCACTGGGAATGTGATGAAAGAAATAAAAGCTGAAAAAATCATCCTCTCTATTATTTTGACATTTCACATTTTTTAAATAAAGTGGTGATCCTAAATGACTTAAGACAGGGAATTTTTACTAAGATTAAATGGCAGGAATTGTGAAAAACTGAGTTTAAATGTATTTGGCTAAGGTGTATGTAAACTTCCGACTTCAACTGTATATATATATTTTTTACACATATTTAACCCCTTGTTTTGGGTAGGTACAAAACCACCTTCATACTTCCATTAGAATTTGTTTTACCTGTACTGGTTATCTTCAGATGAGTCCCATGACACTTGTAGGGGTCATAGAGCAAGAACACCATCATTTTCGTGAGAATCTCCCCTTTGCACGGTGGGGACACACTGTTGGGACGCTACACACGTTTTTTGGAGAAGACCAATTTTTGGGATGTCTCATGGTCTGACATCGGCGGATGCGGTGGTTTGAGATGCACCCAATGCAACAAAAAAAACTGATTTCTCCAGCTTGAACTGATGGATGTTGACAGGGATTTTTGTATTATGCTACTTAAATTTATTGACACACCGGTGTGCCAATCAACTCTAGGGGGGTTATCAGTAGTTAGTAGACACACTGAATACAACCATCTACTGTCCAGGAGTGTGTATAATCTGGACAGGTATAATAGCCAAGGTTGGTGATTTACTGCAACCTACAGTAATGGAATGTTTGGTCAGGAGTATAATTAGTTGGCTGACACCTCCTGCTGACCTGGATGCGATTATTTGATCCTTCCTTAACTCATAGCAAGTCCCACACAGTTGAAGTTGAACAAAGTCCTCGTGCCCTTTTTAAAACAGGCTTTGTGGCAAGTGTGTCCTCTATCCTTCTCTATGTATGTCAGCCATCAGACACGTACTGCCCTGTTCACACCTGCTGTATGAGAGACAGTCATAAGTCGTGATTGACGGAAGACTCTGAACCCTGGACCTGTATGGAGAGGTCACCTCAAACAGGTTCTATTAACTTAATCACTTCCACCATAATGAGAGGGGGGATAGGAAGAGACAGACATAGAGAGACAGAGAGAGAGGGAGAGTCTTCGCACCATGTGGGCCATCATAATGAGAGAGAATGGGAGAGAAAGAGAGAGAGTGTTCAGAGAGTGTTAAGACCCCCTTGTGGACCCGGCAGTGTGGGAGGAGGTGACCTAGCTGTCATAGAAAGGTATCCTTATAAAGTGACAGGGATGATGACAGCTCTCCAGTGGTTTGTGAGAAGAATCCCTCTTACTCAAAGTGTCTTCGATCTACAGTAGTGTGTGTAGTGTACCCCTCTCTCTCAGATATTGTTTTAGGTAGATTGTTGGCTACAATAGACTTCAGCTCCCAGCGGTTCCTCTTGCATGCCACAAGCAACGTAAGGCTGGAGGAAGACTTCCAAGGACCAGCGTCAAAACTCAGCTGCTGCACATTCTAAAGGTCCGTTTTAAAACTCTTCCATTGACCGCATGTTTGTTTGACCGACTGGGTTTGAATTTGGGTCGTCTGCGAGCCACAAGACCACTGTGTTAGCCCGCTGAGATAAATCCTACACGCATTAGCTTGGGGAGCCAACACAAGTCTTCAGGACTAAGGCAAGGTACATGAGCTTTACTCATGCTTGTCTCCCTGTTTCTCCAGTGTGGGGACCTGACCTGACCAGACCCAGACTCAGCGATGTGTGGTGCAGTGTGGTGTCTCCTGCTCCTGTTGTTCTGTCCTGGTACTGATGAAATGGTGCTGGAGGACAAAGCCTTAGCCAGCCAGTCAAGGTAACACTTTAGGCTACTCTCAATGCTTATCTACCGGTAGTTAGTTATCTTTGTTGAGCCATGAAGTTGAAATGATTGAATAATACATTCTTCAAGGTTTATCCAGTCAGTCCAAGGTGTGATTTGAAATTCCAATATTGAAATATCCTCATTGTAAAAGTATTCTGTTTCAAAATCTACAAAATTAACTCTATTCAAGTAGTTATTAACATGGAAATCATAAGGAGAAGAAATTGTGGCCCCTCATCATTCCTTGTCTCTCCAAGGTGCCATACATATGAGCTGGAGAGAGGACAGAATGGCATCAACAGCTTCAAAAGGCATTCCGACGGAACGTTCACCAATGACTACACCCACTCCCTGGATAAGATCAAGGCTAAAGAATTTGTACAGTGGCTGGCCAGCACCAAACGAGAGAGGTAATGGCACTGACATTTTGTCTAGTAGCACGCCACAGATAGACATTCCAGTCAGGATCAGGGTATAGTAAAGCAGGCAGGCCATTGATGATGTGACTGACCTTATACACTTTGACACCCCTCTGAGACAAGCAGAACCCGAGCCAAGTCACTTCATTTTAAGGGGTCCTTATTACATATGTAATTACACTGTAACGAATCCTTGTTACCATGCCTGTAACAATTGTTAAAGCTTCCATTAGCATCCCATTGCACCATGTTTCAGCCTGCACAAACCATGTGATAAGTGTTAGCCAATTGAAAACCCACCACCTCAATGGCACAACTCTGCAATAAACGGCCCTGGAGTCTGATGCCCAGGCCCAATGGCAAAAATGGGTTCACTAATGGTTTGCATTAAAAATACTTTACATTTTTAAATCATTTAATGGTGTATTTGACAATGGTTAAATTACTTTAACCTTCAATTACATTTTTTTTTAGACACATTAATAAAAAATTATGATGAAAATAATTTGTGCTTCCCAAATGATAAGCCTATTAACTAAACTTGATTGAATAATGGTTTATAAATGCACTTAAAATGGTCATAAGACAAACCCATCATAAGACATGTAACCTTGCAAGGGTGTCATTGTTGAGGAATATTCTCACGTTGGACAGATGAGTTGCAGGCTCATGTCTATCAGAGCCGAGAGAGATAGAGAACATAGAAAGTGAATCTCATTGAAGTTATGTGAGCGATACAGACACGCTTCTCACACAGCCACCCCTTGGTCTCACATACAGTCAGTTACAATGTTGCGCAAACCATAAACCCAACCCCAATCAGCACTTAGAATATAGGCCCGGGCTGAAAATCTACTTTTTCACATGATGTTTTTTTGTGGGAAGAGGAGAATTAAGCAAGAGGCAACTCGAATGAACTTTGATCGTTTTTATTAAAAATTTTACTTTGCAAAATAAATGTTCATGCCATGAAAGTTACCGGATCCAGACATATAGGTTCCGGAACAAAGTAGTCCAAAACGGAGAGGTGCCAGATCTTGTTCCGGCAGGATCCGGCTCAAATTAAGCACTGCGTTATGGGTTTATCCTCTCACTTGGATGGTAAGGAGGTTTAGGTTGTCATAATGGGTAATGTACACATTCATTAAATGTTATTTTATTATTATAATCTGGTATGACCCCCATGCACTCTAAAAAAAACTAGGGGTTCAACAAGAGTTCTTCTAAGTCCCTCAAAGTTCTTAGAAGAACCTTAGGGTTCTTGGCACTGAAAATGGCCCCCAAAAGGTTCTTCCAAGAACCCCATAGGAGGTGGGGTTCATCGAGGAACCTGCTTAGTTGGAACCTAACTGCCCAACTGAAACATTTGGATTTGAAAGGACAGCAGGTGCAGGCACTTAGCTGAAAAATGTAAAGATGTAAAGATCTCCTTAATTTAAGGTAAGGTGATCTAAATAGATATTGTTTTATGATGATACCATCTATCTTTTCATATTTGTGCAAATCTTTCTAAAACAGAAAATGGATACAATTCAATGGATATCAATCAACAAAGAGGTAAGAATTTGTAGGCTATAAGAATATGTTGAAGGCTAGCTGTATTGTGTGCAGATGACTGAACTGCTCACTTTTGTGTCTGCAGGTATACAGACAAGGAGGCATACAAAGGTATGTCAATTGCTATTGGGGATACCTAGTCAGTTGTACAAGGTGTGGGGGGCTGCCATAATCAACATCAACATCTTCGGCACCGGGGAAAAGTGGGTTAACTTTTATTTTTATCTTGTCAGCTCCTGGATTCAATCCAGATTCTTTGCGGTTACCGGCCCAACGCTCTAACCACTAGACTACCTGTATGTTATGCAGATCCCATTTACCATCCTCCTCCCTTACCCCTTCAATGGTTTTACCATAGGCCTCTACATTATGGACAAGGTATGTGTATGTGTATGAAAACCATTATCAAAACCATGGTATGAATTCTGTTGTGTGAATGTTTTGTTAATCATCTGTAATTACTGTTTTTGGGATTCACAGACTTCTCACTTCCTACACCTGGTGATCAGGAAACCTGTTCGATTCACCATGCACTGCAAAATCATTTTGGCATGGATACGGAGAACATCAACACATTAACATCACTGGATAAGGTATATCCTCTGTTCTCCGTATCCATGCCAAAATGATTTTGCAGGTCAGAGGATATACCCATTGGACTTGGGGCTGCTTTACACTAAAATCGTAATAAACACGGAGAACTAAAATAGTGTGTTATTGTTGTTATTGTTATGCGAAAAATAATAGGGGAGGGGGGTAGTTCAAATATTTACCCCAAACGTTTCTTTGAGGATCCATTAAAAGGGGTTCTTTAAAGAACCCTTTTAAAGGGTTATTTGATTAACTTATTGGGGTTCCCTCACAGTTTCAATTTGAAGAACCCCTAAAGGATACTCCAGGAACCTTTTCTTTTTAGAGTGTATGGTAGACCCAAGTCAGTGAGGTTGACCTATTTCTGCTCTGTTTCTGTACACTCAACTTCACCCAGGTGGTACACTTTTGGTACTAGCAACAATACTGAATGGAGATTTTGAAGAGTCCACATTCTCGGGTAGGTAATTAGAGCCTATTGAGCCTCCAACCTTTGTAATCTTGGGCACCCAGCGCATCTGTCCACAACAGATTACTACCTTGTGACAGTTATTCGTTGAGAAGAAAATAAACACTAAATTGGTGATTTTTTTGTAACACACATGGTAACAAGAATTTGTCTGTAATTACAGACTGCAATTACCACCAGGCACATGTTGTTATTACAGTGAAACTATGAAATTCTGGAACTACAATGAACTATTATACTTGTTAGTGTAATTACATGTGTAATAATGTAATAATGACCCTTTAAAATGAAGTGTCACCGGGAAGGGTAAGACAAAGGTGAGGCTTCTACAGCCATAGGAAAACTGTTAAATGTGTGTTGTATCGGTATCTAGGCGACAGATTCAACTTGAACAACCTGAGTTTTCCCAACACAGGAGAGGAGGTGCCAAAGTAATTTAATCATATTAAACCATGTCATGGTCAACACCAATGTTTTCATATTTTTACCCTGCTTTAAATTAGAATAAAAGTCTTGCTCCGATTTGAAAATACCCGTGTGAACAGAACAATGTTCATTCCAGGGTTAAAATGAATTTTGTTACAATATATATGAACATTTGTGACCTTAGAATTACAAGGATCTATATGCAAAAATATGATTCTGAGATAATTGATAATACAGTTGAATGTTGTAAGCTATTTTTATTGGTAGAGAACATTGTACAGAACAAGGTTATGTTAATAACTAAATTTGTACACAAATGCAGATATAACCTTTCAAGTTCTTGATTTGTGTGAGTATTAAATGTTTTATTTAACCTTTGTTTAACCAGGAAAACCCATTGAGAGGAGGGTCTCATTTCCAATGGTGCCCTGTGAACAACTATTAATCATATCAATAGAATACTACAAAATAAATTACGGTTAACTTCAAAAGGGAGCAATAGATATAAATTATATCAGTCAAAATCAGTCCTCCATATCAGTCCTCATTTAGTCAGGTTCTTCAAACGGAGCTTTTGAGACCAGACGGTCATTCCAGGAGCTACTGTAGGGGCAAAGTAATTAAATGCAGTCTTCCCCAACTCAGAGGAGACCCACAAAACCTCTAAACCCGCCAGTCTTGAGTTCAAGAAATTTTTATGAGAACAGTCAGCCCTCAAATGCTAGCCACCAGCTAAAATTACTGCTAACTCACATTAGCTAGCTAGCTTGTTCATCTTTGATTTGCTAGCTAACGTGGCTATCAAATCAGAGTTGAACAAGCTAGCTAGCTAGCTAATATGAGGTAGCAGTCATTTTAGCTGGCCACGTCGTGTTGAAAGCTAGCTATCTAGCTAGCTACCTCATATCAAACCTGTCACCGGGTTTGCTTGGTTAGCTAGCTAATAGCTAATTCCATGGCAAGCAAGGTAGGAATTAAGCTAGCTAGCCTGTTATGCTAACAATGACGCGAACCGTTTAGCTACCTAGCTAATGTCATGAGAACAGTTATCCCTCAAATGCTAGCCACGTTAGCTAGCAAATCAAAGTTGAACAAGCTAGCTAGCTAATGTGAGTTAGCAGTAATTTTAGCTGGCCAGGTCGTGTTTAAATCTAGCTAGCTACATCATATCAAACCTATCATCTGGTTAGCTTGGTTAGCTAGCCAATGCCATGGCAAGCAAGGTAGGAATTAAGGTAAGAATTAAGCTAGCTAGCTAGCTAGCTAATGTCAGCAAGCTAAATACTGTACATAGCTATGAGTCTGGCTGGCACTGGCAGGAGTATGGGGTAACGTTGGTTACATTAAATTATTCAACATCTTGCTAGCTAGCTAGCTAGTTTACAACATTAGCAAAGCCAGCAGCAGTCACATTTTGGCTACCGAGCAACATGACATCGTTTATAATTTATGGATGCAGTGGAAATGCAATTTGAGCTAGCCCACCAAGGCCAGCGCAACCTGGGTTGACTTCAAAATGAAAACGTTGCTTAAGAGTTCCAAACCTCTTTGCCAATAACAGCTAGTTTTCATTTTCCCCTTCCCACTCAGACCATTCCCAGAGAGTCCTAGCAAAATTCTTGCTTGAGAAATTGCTCTTTGCTAAGAAGCTATTGTGTTTATTTTTGACCATTTTAACTCTAAACAATCACAGTAAGGTATTTAATTGTTACCCAGAAATGATTTGATATTGAGATAAAAATGACTGCATTGAACCATTAAAGGACAGCTTAAATACTTCTGTTTGTCAAAATTGTTAGAAAATATCAACTTTTTTGTTGTTAGAATTGTTGGTTATTACATTGTTATTGAAACAAATGTGAGGACCTTCCCCTTCTTAACCTAGAGGGGGTGTGAGAGGACCCAGACATCACCAGAAGTACCACAAGGACATTTCCTAGCTCCTTATTACCATATACAGCAACATAAAACAGGACTCTACCACCAAAAAAGAAAAGGCAGTGTCCTGTCATTGGTTTATGCTGTGGTAAATTACATAGAAACCTGGACGTTATTCCTCAACTGTATTACAGGCTATGTGTCACGACTTCTTCCAAAGTCGGTCCCTCTCCTTGTTCGAGCAACGTTCACAGTCGACATCACCGATCTTCTAGCCATCGCCGATCCACCTTTCATTTTCCATTGGTTTTGTCTGGTCTTCCCACACACCTGGTGTCAATTACATCAATTACATGTTGTGTATTTAACCCTCTGTTCCCCCCATGTCCTTGTCCGGTATTGTAAGTGCTTGTGCACGTGATGTCTGGTGTGCATCGGGTTGTGTACCCATTTATTGATTGTTCTGTTTTCCGGTGGTTTTTATTATTAAACTGTGCCGTTGGAAACACAGTTCTTTCTCTCCTGCGTCTGACTTCTCTGCCGCCAGTGCGCACCCCTTACAGAATACCGGACCAAACATATGGAGTCAGCAGGAGCAGGTACCCCAGGTATAGGGGTGGAGGAGTGTGTCCGGGAGCACGCAGCAATGCTCCACCATCTTGGCACCGCCATGGACCGCGTTGTCCAGACAATGGACCACTGGGAGAGACAGGGAGTTCTCCCAGCGCCTCCACCAGCACAGCCGGGGTCTCCACTACACACCCCTCCTTCTCCTGGTCCCAGTGGGATTCGTCTCTCCCTTCCCCAGGAATACAATGGGACGGCTGCGAACTGCCAGGGGGTCCTCTTGCAGCTGGACTTATACCTGGCAACCGTCCACCCGGCTCATTCGGGCCGTGAGAGGGTGTCCGCCTTCGTCTCGTGCCTCACCGGGAAAGCCCTGGAGTGGGCCAACGGCGTGTGTAGAGAGGGAGATGTGGCGTTGGACCAGTTTGAGGAGTTCACCCGCAGTTTTCCGGGCAGTTTTCGACCACCCGCCCGAGGTTAGAGCGGCGGGTGAACGCCTATTCCATCTGGGGTAGGGGACGAGGAGCGCCCAGGAGTTCGCCCTGGAGTTTCGGAGCAGTCTGCGCGAGTATCGCAGCAGTCTGCGTGAGGACGTCCGTTGGGAGATGGCCTGCAGAGACACTACCCTCACGTTCAACCAGCTGGTGGACCTGTCAGATCGGGGTCTGTTGGATACATCCCCCCGCACCCCCTCTCCGATACCCATAGAGCTGGGAGGGGCGGTGCGCAGGGAGACCGGAGGGGGTTCCAGCGCGTGCACCATCTGTGGCCGCAGAGGTCACACTGCCGGTCGGTGCCGGGTTGGTTCCTCTGGGTATCGAGGCAGCAGGCAGGGCGCTCTGGCGTCACCAAAGGTGAGCCGGCACCATTCTCACCCAGAGCCCTCTGTCGCACATATGTTTGTGTATGTCACTTTTTCTGAGTTTTCCCCACTGTTACGGATACATGTATCCTGTGTCTGTGTGTATCCTGTGTGTGTTTCTTTTCTCTCCTTCTCCCCTCACAGGTGAAAATCATCACTCCCCAATCAGTCAACAATCAACCCATCAATCAGAAGACACACCTCCTCCTGTTTCCTACCCTATCACAGTTCCTTCCCCATGGTTTAAAAACCCCATCATTTGTTTGTTCCGGAGCTCAATCTTTGTAATGCCATGTTGGTAGATAGCTGTTCTTTGTAGATTTCAGGAGAGCTCAATCTTTGTAATGCCATGTTGGTAGATAGCTGTTCTTTGTAGATTTCAGGAGAGCTTAATCTTTGTAATGCCATGTTGGTAGATAGCTGTTCTTTGTAGATTTCAGGAGAGCTCAATCTTTGTAATGACATGTTGGTAGATCTCTGCTCTTGATAGATTTCAGTAGCACAATCTCTTTGTAAATGCCATGTATGTAGATCTCGCTCTTTGTGTAATAATTAACCTCTTCTTTTGTTTGAGCACCTCCAAATCACTTTGTCATCTCCTGTGAGTATTGTTTTTGTTTATGGTGTTTGCTGGTGGGAAAAAGGGGAAACCAAGACAAGTCGCCCATGGGCATACACTACCCGTAGGTAAACTTTGTTAAAACACACTAGTTAGAACTGGGCGGACCACCCACTGTATTTTTGGTTAGTTAGTTAGCTGTTGTTGAAATAGGCTAGCCTAGCTTAGGGGTGTTTTTGCATATTTGTTTCTTTCCTTGGGTCCAGCTCAGCCCCTTTTCCTGCTCTCCCCCCCATTACCGTGTGTTTATAAATAAACCCTGAGTTTGACGGTATTATTTCAGTTGTCCTGGTTATTTCGTTCACTTTTACTTTGTCACTGTTATAATTTACATGAGTTATGTTACGGGTCTCACTACCATCCCCCCTAGACTGTCGGGCCAAAAGAGATTCGTAACACCCACATTCCCAGCATAAGGCGCTCCTCAATTCAGGCGCGGCTGGGAATTTCATAGATAGATCGTTCGCCCATAGTTTAGGGATCCCCATTGTTCCCGTGGCTGTGCCTTTCCCCGTTCACGCCTTAGTTAGTCAACCATTAGGATCAGGGTTGATCAGGGGGGCCACCGCTCCTCTGGGCATGGTGACGCAGGGGGGTCACAAGGAGAGAATTAGTCTCTTCCTTATTAACTCTCCTGCGTTTCCCGTGGTGCTAGGCCTACCCTGGTTAGTTTGTCATGACCCCACTGTTTCTTGGCCACAGAAGGCTCTCACGGGGTGGTTGCGAGAGTGCTCGGGGAGGTGTTTAGGGGTTTCTGTTGGTGCTACTACTCCACCGTGCGCATTCCCCCTGAATATGCCGATTTGGCTCTCGCCTTCTCCAAAAAGAAGGTGACTCAATTACCACCCCATCGACGGGGCGATTGCGCAATAAATCTCCTGGTAGATGCTGCACTTCCCAGGAGTCAAGTGTATCCCCTCTCACAGGCGGAGATGGAGGCTATGGAAACATATGTCTCCGAATCCCTGCGTCAGGGGTACATTCGGTCATCCACTTCACCCGCCTCCTCAAGTTTATTTTTTTGTGAAGAAGAAGGAGGGAGGTCTGCGCCCGTGTATAGACTCTCGGGTCTGAACCAGATCACCGTGAGGTATCCCGCTACCGATCATAGCCACAGCGATTGAGTCAATGCACGGGGGTGCGCTTCTTCACCAAATTAGATCTCAGGAGCACTTACAACCTGGTGCGTATCCGGGAGGGAGACGAGTGGAAGGTGGCTTTCAGTACCACCTCAGGGCACTATGAGTAACTTGTCATTCCGTGCGGGTTCATGAATGCGGCATCCGTCTTCCAGGCCTTTGTAGATGAGATTTTCAGGGACCTGCACGGGCAGGGTGTAGTGGTGTATATTGATGACATTCTGATATACTCCACTACACGCGCCAAGCATGTGTCCCTGGCGTGCAGGGTGCTTGGTCGCCTGTTGGAGCATGACCTGTACGTCAAGGCTGAGAAGTGCCTGTTTTCCAGCCGTCAGTCTCCTTCCTAGGGTACCGCATTTCCACCTCGGGTGAAGATGGAGAGTGACCGCATTTCAGCCGTGCGTAATTGGCCGACTCCCACCACGGTAAAGGAGGTGCAGCGGTTCTTAGGGTTTGCCAACTACTACCGGAGGTTTATCTGGGGTTTTGGTCAGGTAGCGGCTCCCATTACCTCACTGCTGAACGGGGGGCCCGTTGCGTTTGCAGTGGTCGGCTGAGGCGGACAGGGCTTTTGGTCACCTGAGGGCTCTGTTTACCTCGACTCCCGTGCTGGCCCATCCGGATCCCTCTTTGGCGTTCATAGTGGAGGTGGACGTGTCCAAGGCTGGGATAGGAGCTGTGCTCTCTCAGCGCTCGGGTACGCCACTGAAGCTCCGCCCCTGTGCCTTCTTCTCGAAGAAGCTCAGCCCGGCGGAGCGAAACTATGATGTGGGGGACTGGGAGCTGTTGTTGGCTATCATCAAGGCTTTGAAGGCGTGGAGACATTGACTTGACCCTTTCCTCATCTGGACTGACCACCGCAATCTGGAGTACATCCGGGCAGCGAGGAGATTGAACCCTCGCCAGGCAAGGTGGGCCATGTTTTTCACCCATTTTGTGTTTACCCTTTCCTACAGACCAGGCTCCCAGAACGTGAAGGCAGACGCATTGTCCCAGCTGTATGACACAGAGGAGCGGCCCATGGAGCTGGTAGTGTGGGAGCTGGACGCGGACATTGAGCAGGCGTTGCGTGCAGAGCCCGCTCCCGTCCAGTGTTCCGCTGGGCGTCTGTACATCCCGTCTGCTGTCCGTGACCGGTTGATCTATTGGGCTCACACATCACCCTCCTCTGGTCATCCTGGGATCGGTCGGACAGCTGTTTGAGCGGGAGGTACTGGTGGCCTACCTTGGCTAAGGACGTGAGGGTTTATGTTCCCTCCTGCTAGGTGTGCGCCCAGTGTAAGGCTCCTAGGCACTTGCCCAGAGGGAAGCTACACCTCTTACCCATTACACAACAACCTTAGTCGCACCTGTCGGTGGATTTTCTAACTGATCTCCCCCTCACAGGGTAACACTGCGGTCCTGGTCATTGTGGATTGGTTCTCGCAGTCCTGCCCGGTCTCCCTACAGCCCTACAGACTGCAGAGTTCCTTGTTTACGCAGGTCTTCCGGCACTACGGGGTGCCTGAGGATATAGTGTCTGATCGAGGTCCCCAATTCACGTCTAGGGTCTGGAAGGCGTTCATGGAACGTCTGGGGGTCTCGATCAGCCTTACTTCAGGGTTTCACCCCGAGAGAAATGGGCAGGTTTAGAGAGTAAACCAGGATGTGGGCAGGTTTCTGAGGTCGTATTGCCAGGACCGGCCGGGGGAGTGGGCAGCGTTTGTGCCCTGGGCCGAGATGGCACAGAACTCGCTTCGCCACTCCTCCACTAACCTCTCTCCCTTCCAGTGTGTGCTAGGGTACCAGCCGGTTCTGGCACCTTGGCATCAGAGTCAGACCGAGGCTCCTGTGGTGGACGACTTGGTTCAGGCGTACGGATGAGACATGGGAAGCTGTCCGTGTTCACCTTCAGCTGCGCCAAAAGGAGAACGCAGAACGCCACCGCAGTGAGGCACCGGGTGACCTGCCCCTCCGCCTGCCCTGCCGGAAGCTGGGTCCGTGGTTTGTGGGGCCATTTAAAGTCCTGAGGAGAGTGAACAATAACGTTTGTTATAGGTTACAGCTTCCACCCGATTACCGTATTAACCCCTCGTCCCATGTGTCTCTCCTCAAGCCGGTGGAGGCTAGTCCGCTCCAGGAGTCTGAGGTGCGGGAGGTTCCTCCGCCCCCTCTGGACATCGAGGGGGCCCCGGCGTACTCCGTTCACTCCATACTGGATTTGAGGCGTCGGGCGAGGGGCCTTCAGTATCTCGTGGAGTGGGAGGGGTACGGTTCGGAGGAAAGGTGCTGGGTTCCAATCGAGGACGTGTTGGACCCTTTAATGCTGCAGGAGTTCCACCGTCTTCGGCCGGATCGCCCTGCGCCTTGCCCTCCAGGTCGTCCCCGAGGCCGGTGTCGGCCGCGAGTCAAGTGGGGGTACTGTCACGACTTCCTCCGAAGTCGGTCACACTCCTTGTTCTGGCGACGTTCGGTGGTCGACGTCACCGGTCTTCTAGCCATCGCCGATCCACCTTTCATTTTCCATTAGTTTTGTCTTGTCTTCCTACACACCTGGTTTCAATTCCATCAATTACATGTTGTGTATTTAACCCTCTGTTCCTCCCATGTCCTTGTCCGGTATTGTTTATTGTGAGTGCTTGTGCACGTGATGTCTGGTGTGCGTCGGGTTTTGGACCCATTTATTGATTGTTCTGTTTTCCGTTTTTTATTATTAAACCGCATCGTTGGAAACACAGTTTTTTCTCTCCTGCGGCTGACTTCTTTGCCGCAAGTACGCACCCCTTACACTATGTCATGTATGGTTACCGGCTGTTTTGATTTTCTACAACAAAAGTCCAGGTGATAACATACAAATTCAGTTTGGTTTGCAACAGAATGTCAACATTCTGATTAAAACAGCTTACAATGTATTTTTAGTAAATGTGGCCATTTTGGTTTTCAAATAGGACCGTAAAAATCCACATCAACCAAAATCGAAGGACAGTTCGGTCAGAGATAGCACACTATACAATGTCAGTCGGTAGAGGATGGCGCTTGCAGTGCCAAGGGTTGTGGGTTTGATTCCTGCTGGGGCCACCCATATGTAAAAAAAATAAATTGCATAACTGTAAGTTGCTTTGGATAAATGGCATGTACTATTATTATTTTAAGGGTTTTTATTGGATGATAATAAGGGATGACAAAAAAACGTGTTCTGCACAATGACATTTACCTTTACTGTGAAGTATTTCATTTTGAGCATGAAATTGTGAACTGAAAATCTGCATTTATGGGAAAAAAGCTGATTCATTTCAACAGAGGTTGTACATTATGTTTGATATTTTAATGGTGCTTATATTTGTCCCAGCCATTATCAACATTGACCCTGGAACAATTAGGATTAAGTGCCTTGCTCAAGGGCACATCAACAGATTTTCACCTTGGGGATTCAAACTAGCAACTATTTGGTTACCGGGAAGGCGCCACGTGCTGCCCTTGTTAGTGCATAGTCACACTCGAGACACAGGGCTGTGACAGAGTTGGGGATTTCGCAATTAATCTTTCCTCAACTACTCCTATCGTCTCTCTTCGGCTTTTACTCAGAGGCCGACAGCCTAGTGGATAGAGTGTTGGGCCAATAACAGATAGGTCGGTAGTTCAAATCCCTGAACTGACATGGTGAAAAATCTGTCATTGTCCCCTTGAGCATGCCATTTAACCCTAAATGCTCCAGGGTCGCCATTAACAATGTCAGGGAAAGTTGTGATACTAACTTGTAAAAACAAGCTGGACTTAATCCATATCGCCGAAGACCTGTGTTAAAATTTCAAGTTAATTTCTGGCATATGCAGCATTTACTGTGAATGCAGTCTCTGCGACCATAGGAACACGCCTGCAACTGTTCAGTGCTACAGTTTGGACAGTCCCCAATTTATTTTATTTTATTAAACTGCGTTGGAGGAGAGAAGGGGAGGAACATTAGACTTTCTCCTCCAATACGGTTGAGAAGGAGATGAGGGGCAAGGAGATCATGAACGCAAGGGATCATGGAAAGAAGAATTGAGATAATACATAATCTGAAATGAGACCCACTGAGAGGGACTGTTGGTAGACTAGCCAATGATGCCAGCCTACTAGTTTCAGTACACTTACATTGCCTAACCAGTAGTGGGCAGCCTTGCTCTTCAGATGACACACCAGTCACCAACAACAGAACCACAGCTTCCCACCACAGACATGTATGTTGACTTGGGAATGTAGCCTAGAAACGCTATGCGTGGGAGTGAGTAACAGCATATGTTTAGCAATCACAGTAAATACACTGCAAACATCAACAGTGTCTTCCCACCACAGTAATTATTGCAGGCTATCATCCATGTTACTCATATGTGCTGGCTGTATCATGTGATAGATATCTATGAGGAATGACTACCGGTAATATAATTGCAGTGATGGAAGGAGGGCGAGATGGAAGGAGGGAGCAGGTGGGAGGGAGGGGATGTAGATGCATGAGGGAGGGAGGGAGGGGTACAGCGCAGTCTGTGTCCGCCTCTCATTGGAGGGAGAGGCTGCTGGCCACTACTGAAATGGAGAGAGCCCGCTCCCTACTGACATGGAGAGAGCCCCCTCCCGGCTACCCCCCTCCTCTACCCGGGTTCCCCTACACAGCTCCCTGGAGAGAGATAGAGGATGCAGGGAGGACCGGGAGAGAGAGAGGGGGGTGGGGAGAGAAAGAGAAGGAGAGAGAGAGGAGGCAGTAGGACTAGGGGAGGATAGCGGAGGCAGGGAGAGACAGAAAAGAGAGACGGGTAGATGAGAAGGCAGGGAGAGAGAGGGGTAGATGAGAAGGCAGGGAGAGAGGGGTAGATGAGAAGGCAGGGAGAGACAGAAGAGAGAGAGGGGTAGATGAGAAGGCAGGGAGAGAGAGGGGTAGATGAGAAGGCAGGGAGAGAGGGGTAGATGAGAAGGCATGGAGAGACAGAAGAGAGAGAGGGGTAGATGAGAAGGCAGGGAGAGACAGAAGAGAGAGAGGGGTAGATGAGAAGGCAGAGAGAGACAGAAGCGAGAGAAGGGTAGATGAGAAGGCAGAGAGGAACAGGAGTTGCTAGAAAATGCTGAGAGAAGTCACACATGCTGTTCTCACTGCTGATTTTGGCTTTCACCACCTGGGTGTATTGAAAAAGGCTAATTTCATATTGATTAAATTCTGTGTTAAACGTCTCAAATGGTTAATAGCTAGCACAATACACCTGTCATATATTATACACATGCTATTCCTGTGTGATACAGGAATTGAAAGATCATAACAAAGCTATACCAATAAACAATAATGGATGATTATTATAGACGTAAATTGTTAACCAGAATAATGGCCCACAATTCGTGTCATAAAGAGAGGAATCACATGCTAAGTACTGCAGCTACATGACCAAATACACCCCAGTGAGAGGGGAGGGGTGTGGAGAGAGAGAGAGTGGGAAAGTGAGAAACAGAGAAAGAGACAGGAGAGAGAGCGGTAGGTGTGGCTGTCTATGAAGTAGGTCGGACTGTAAGCCTGCCTGCTCACACTAAACACATGACCATTCCGGGGCTCAGCCTGTGCCTACAAGCCAACTTCCCCTCCCACCAACACATGGGACAAGAGGACTTTGTTCTGTAGCTCTGGTCCTTCAGGAAGGCTCAGCGTTAGCAAGCTGCACTAACGCCTTGGACCAGCGCTAACTGTACTGTAGCTAGCTAGCAGAGCACTCACTGAACACCTACCTACCAGCTCACATCCCATCACACCGCCTCCACAAAATAAAAACATTAAATAACATCCCTGACTACACCCTCAGTACATGTCTGTCCTAAGACGAAGAGAGGTAAAGGGCTGGCCGTTATAATGGTTATTAAGCTCTATGAATGTGATATGTGTTTTTGGCGTGTGTAGCGTGAGCAAGGTGGAGGCAGGGAGGCTAGTAGCTAGCACAGCATATCCCAGTGCCATAGTGATGTCCCAGTGCTCTGGTTGTTGTCTCCCAGTGACTGGGCCATGTGTGTGTGTGGGGGGGCATACTGGGAGTGGGCTGCTGAGTCAGCCTGCTCTGCTGCATTAATTTATCTGCACTGCAGTGCTCCACTCCACCACTCCCTCCCCCTCCCCTTCCCTCTCTCTCTCTGCCGCTCTCTCTCTCCACCTCACTGCACTCACACAGCCATCCCCGGCAGAGCGAGGGAGAGGCAGAGGAAGAGAAGAGACGGTCGATAGAAAAAAGGACTGGGTCCGACGCGCATAATTGTCTAGATGAATGGATAAGATGAGAAGAGAAAAACATTTAATGTAGAAAAAAACTGTGAGACCAAACGAGAGAGAGGAGGAGGAGCGGGGGAAGAAGAAGAGAGAGAAACGCTGGGAGAGAGCTGAGCAGAGCAGGGGAGACCATGTGACTAGAAGAGAGAACCAGGCAGGGTTGAACATTTTGTGACATTGAAAAAAAAGGGAGAGGGAGGGAGGGGACAAGAAGACGGAGCGATGAGAAGGAGAGAAAGAGGGAGGGATGGGACAGGGAGAAGGAGAGAGAAAGGAGAGGAAGGAAATGTGAATGTGTACAGTGCAATCAATATACACATAAAGAGAGTCAGTACCATACACTGTCTGTGTGGACGTCAGCAATACAACTCTACCACATCAGATACATACAACTCCATCTCCTCCTAAATGTATTTCCCCTCTTCCTGCTCTTATTTCAGGCGATGACAGAAATTCACACATATGCTGCATTCCAAATGGGAGCCATTTGGTCAATATTGCTGCACTATAAAGGGAATATGGTGTCATTTGGGACGCCTGATCAAAAGTAGTGCACTATAAAGGGAATAGGGTGCCATTTGGGACGCAAACAGGGTCTTAAGGTTGGGGAGGGGGGGGGTGATAGTGATACTGGACCATTGGGCTATCTACTCTCTGGTTCTTTACAATGAACCACAAAGAGGAGCAGCAGTGTTGCTATACAAGATGGACTCACCAACATAATGGTCTTTGGTCTGTCTTATGGCTGTGGGGTGGATGTCGTTAACATGGGGCTTTAAACAAATTCAATACAGCCCTTACATTTCAAAGGATGGCTTTCAACGGCCAGGAAGGACTGTTAGCTGCTATGCCATACCACACTTGACTCTATTTCCTGGAGTGTGTTGTGATGCACTAATGACATCCACAGTACTGTAGGAACCAAACAAAACGAGCTAATACACACAGAATGGTGAAAGAGTGCAGGGCAAGGGATTCTAAATGCTAGGCTAGTAACAACACATGGTAAATGATTACTAAGAGTCAGTAAAAAAAGAACTATAAAAGACTTCCATATTCAAATTTGCATCAAAAGTGTTGCCTACTGTCACTAAAATGAGTGAAGAATCACAATATTGTATAAGTCTATACTGTAGTTACAGTGCCTTTGGAAAGTATTCAGACCCCTTGACTTTTTCCAAATGTTATTCTAAAATGGATGAAATAATTTTTTTTTAAATGTACAGAAGTATTCATACACTTTGCTATGAGACTCGAAATTGAGCTCAGGTACTTCCTGTTTCCATTGATCATCCTGTCAGAGAAAAAGCAAAGCCATGAGGTCGAAGGAATTGTCCGTAGAGCTCAGAGAATTGTGTCGAGGCACAGATCTGGAGAAGGGTACCAACAAATTTCTGCAGCATTGAGGGTCCCCAAAAACCCAGTGCCCTCCATCATTCTTAAATGGAAGAACTTTGGAACCACCATGACTCTTCCTAGAGCTGGCAGCCTGGCCAAACTGAGCAATTGGGGGAGAAGGGACTTGGTCAGGCAGGTGACAAAGAACCCAATGGTCACTCTGACAGAGCTCTCAAATTCCTCTGTGGAGCTGGGAGAACCTTCCAGAAGGACAACCATCTCTGCAGCACTCCACCAATCAGGCCTTTATGGTAGTGACCAGACGGAAGCCACTCCTCAGTAAAAGGCACTTGACAGCACACTTGGCCCACTAAAGACTCTGACCATGAGGGACAAGATTATCTGGTCTGATTTAACCAAGATTAAACTCTTTGGCCTAAATGCTAAACGTTTAGAGGAAACCTGCACCATCCCTACGGTGAAGCATGGTGGTGTCAGCATCATGCTGTGGGGATGTTTTTCAGAGGCAGGGAGACTAGTCAGGATCGAGGCAAAGATGAATGGAGCAAACTACAGAGATATCCTTGATGAAAACCTGCTCCAGAGTGCTCAGCACCTCAGACTGGGTAAAAGGTTCACCTTCCAACAGGACAACGACCCTAAGCACACAGCCAAGACAACGTAGGAGAGGCTTCGGGACAAGTCTCTGAATGTCCTGGAGTGGCCCAGCCAGAGCCCAGACTTGAACCCAATCAAACATCTCTGGAGAGACCTGAAAATAGCTGTGCAGCAATGCTCCCCATCCAACCTGACAGAGTTTGAGAGGATCTGCAGAGAAGAATGGGAGAAACTCCCCAAAAACAGCTGTGCCAAGTGTGTAGCGTCATACCCAAGAAGACGTGAAGCTGTAGTCACTGCCATAGATGCTTCAACAAAGTACTGAGTAAAGGGTCTGAATACTTATGTAAATGTTATATTTCAGTTTTGTTTTTTATATATACAAATTAGCAAATAAATTCTAAAACCCTGTTTTTGCTGTCTCATTATGGGGTATTGTGTGTATATTGATGAGGGAAAAAAACAATTTAATAAATTTTGGTATAACGCTGTAACGTAACAAAATGTGCAAAAAGTCAAGGGGTCTGAATACTTTCCGAAGGCACGGCATGTGGAAATATTTTGAAATCTCAACCAATTGCTTTAATAAATCACAATATTGTAGAAGTCTTCTGTACTGTAGAATACTGCTATTCTGAATCTTGATCTATAGTTAAAAATAACCCACAGACAATACAGTTTGTAACTGGAAGGCTGCTTTATTGGTAATAAAAAGGTTCGTGCTCAAATGAAGACAATCTTTCATAAGTTCTTACTAAGAGTCCAAGTGGTTGTGCATCACTACCATCATACTGTATATATCCTGTTTTATATCACGGTGTTCAAATGATAAACAACAGTTTGAAAAGCACTTTTTAATTATTTTTCAGCAAAAAAAGAAAAAAGCCTGTAATAAATCCATGCCAAAAAAAAAGAAAGAAAAAAAGAAAACAGAGTCCCGTAATTTAATTAATTCAATATTGATACAAAAATAAATTTCAGATGGAAAGAACAGAAATATAGAAGGCAAGCTGCTTTTTCACAAGCGATAGAAGTGGGTGACACACATAAGCACGAGAAACATAACATTTTGAGTTTGAGCTGTTTTGTTAGGTAACATCACATTGTTGAAGCCTATCTAGAAGAGAAGAAGTGGGGTGTTAGTTTGTTTTCTCGCCTGTAATAGTTGTTAGGATGATCTGATCCTCGGCAGTATAATTTCTGACTCCTTGTGCCGTATGGTACGGACAGACGGTGTCGTGCTGTAGTCTCGAGTCCCCGATATATGTTGTGCTCCATAGGTTTCAACTCAACAACCACCCCACCCTCACCTGTTCCCTCCTTACACAGTTTTGAACATTTAAGTGTGGTATTATCATCTTCCCAAAAATCACAGAAAAAAGCAGAAAAAGGCACATGCCAATGAGTGGAGTTAAACACTAGACTAGAAACAAACCATTCAAAATAAAAAGTGAGAGACGATTGAAGCACAAATGATCAGACATTGAAGTGTTGAACTGTAACAGTACTGAAGTTGTGTGGCTGTATTTATGTGTGGGTAGTTACTCCTAGTAGGCTTTGTGGCTGTAGGTGTGGATAGATACATTTACGTTGACATGTAACGATAGATTGGCCTGCTAGACCTTATGTGTAGATAGATATATACTAGAGCGTTGGACGTATCCATAGATAGATCTACTACGCCTCGGTTGGGATAGACATACTCCATCTTCACTGGAAGAGGCAGTCACATCCAACCTACTTCATCTTGTTGGGACAAATGACTGATTAGTTAGGTTGGTGAGTGAATAGTTGTGTGTCTATTTGGATGTGTGTCTATTTGGGTGTGTGTGTGTGTGTGTGTGTGTGTGTGTGTGTGTGTGTGTGTGTGTGTGTGTGTGTGTGTGTGTGTGTGTGTGTGTGTGTGTGTGTGTGTGTGTGTGTGTGTGTGTGTGTGTGAGGGTGAAAAAGTATGAAACGTTTGCAGGAGAATGTGAGAAATGTGCTGGTAGCATAAACCTCTAATCATATCAGGCTACAATCCATGGCAGCAGCTCCAGTGACATTGTATGAGCTATTCCCCAACACATACAGTAGGGTGCTGGAAACCAACCAGTTTTAGACAGCCACTGAACATGTTGCACATAAATCAAATGTGACAAACAAACAGTGTTCTTTTGTAATATGTATATACATATAGACATATATATGTATACATGTATATATATTTTTGTATTATATAATATCTATATTTCATTCAATTTCCGTCAACAAAGTGAAAAGTGTCTCAAAAAATCCAAAAGGTAACAAATGTGACAAAGGGCATAGCTGGAAGCCATTCTATACTGTTATTGTTTCATTTTACATTATTAGTGGTAACTTTTTAAAACTCCGTATTTACAAAAAACACAACAAAGCATGCCGATAAAATAAAAGAATATAGTACATTATTTATAGTTTCTCTCAAAAAGTTCCTTCCTTTTCAGTGATTGTGCCACCATAGCCTGCACTGTACATATATTTCTTGTTTTTGTTCATTTTTTTTTCTCTCTCCAAGTAAGTTCAATGATCAATGCATCACTCATCTAAAACATCACATCCAAAATGAACACGGGTTAAAATTGGATGGCATTGTTTGCTCTTATGGTTGTATCGTCAGTGAACGATCAATCGGGAATGTATTTGGTTTTAAGTGTGCAGCAGCCAAACAGACGGACGTTATCTGGAGACATGTCTTCATATTGTAAACAGTCCTCTAGATAGTATTATAATAGACAGGACATGGGGATATCAGGTACGGGTACAGGCAGTGTTCAATCAACACACCACAATGGCTTTAGTGGTGTGTCCGTAGATACCAGGTCGTTGTTCGACCAGGCATCCGTTTGTTTGTTTGTTTGTTTGTTTGTATAGAGGACCGACCATCACGCCTGTGTAAAAAAAAACAGCAGACACCTTAAAGAGGAAGTGTTAATATTATGTCTCATCTTGTCTAACCTGCCTGTCACTCACAGAGATCTGACTCGTATCGTTGGTCCGGCCTACGCTGGCCTGGCCTGGCCTAGCGCTCGCGCTCTCATCTTGTTTCATCTGAGTCGTAGTAGCTTCAAACTGCCTTTGAAAACGCCTCACGTGTTCTTAAAGGCACGATTCTACTGTGAACCATGAATCAACTTACCATGAGTTGATACAAGTTGATCATACAAGGCCTATCTGATAGAAGTCTCACAGACTATCTGTGAGAAACTACGGTTGGAAGGTTCACGCCACTTTGAGCTTACCCCCAGGCAGATTTTTCATTTATCAAACATACAGCAGGTGACCAATAAAATAATAGCCTGCTAGCATATGACATGGTGATGCAAGCCTGGGTCCAACATCCATACACTACAAACAGTGTTGAAGCGGTCCCACAAAGCGCAATGATACACTGACAAACATGGGACTTTCAGCACTCACTCCTAAGAAGACAAAATCACTATTCTCCCTGCTGCTCTGGCTCGCCGTCTTGACTTTCTCTGATCATTTTCATTCATGGCAGTCAGTCTAGAAACTGTGGAGGGTCCGGGAGAGGATCTGTCGAGTCTCTCCATTGGTCCATTGTTATACCATCCTCCACCTCCCTAATTAAGCCTATCAAATCAGATCCGTTTTTATTCTCTTACAAACCTTCCATGGCCGACCGTCTTTTAGTCCTACAGCACATCATGCCAGGAGTGACTGAGCATGTCTTGCTGCATCTGCTCTATGTATCCTCTATCTGTCCTCTATGTTACTTCTACAGTATGCATCTGTGCTGCTTTATAGAAGGCTACGCCACATACATTCTCACTGCTCGAAAATTCGAACTTTCTTCTGAGAATGATTGCACTGCAAGAAGGACATCAGCTTCAGAGAAGGTACATCTATTTACTTCAGAGCTGGCAAATCAAAGTGTCTGGAAAAGGCCATCGATGTACCACTGGGTCACAGTGAACAATATTCTAATAGGGAACTAAACTGAGTGACAAGAGGACAGAAGTGGACGAAACAGATAGGAAAAGAAGAACAAATCTATGGAAGCATCGCTATATCTTTAGTACATTTCAAACAGCTGTTTCAAAATCGGTTACATCTCCCCCTACAGATGACACTCTCTCTTCTCTGTCCACAGATAGACAAAGCATTGGAGGAGAGTTAAACATGTCAACTGACACTTGAGCTCGCTACACACAAATCTGTAAAGGATATGGCTATACAGGATATGGCATCAAACATTGCCTGTTCGTACTGCCACAGCAACAACAACAAGACGGAGTTGGTTGGAGACCACAGGTAAGGGGAGTAGCCGTAGTAAACACAGCCAAGACTGGTAACCATAGTAACACAGGCAAGGGTGGTAACCGTTGGATGTCAAAAGGTAAATCAAGGTATGTTGCTAAGCCCCAGATTTGGTTTCCTTAGAATGGTCTGAAAAGTTGTTTTTTCTTCTAAATCTGTGCATCCTCATTCTGAAGATATACTCTTGGTACAACTCAGCGGCAACGTTCCCTATCCCTCTCAGCACAAACAGAGCAGCAGAAAACCCTTCTAGTTTCTGTTTTTCATAAATGTGCCTGAATAAAGCTTCGCCTCTGAGTGCCTCACTACATCCCCTGTTAAAATCCCAACGGGCTTCATAAAAAGATTGGTCTGGCAGTTGAAAAGCAACATTATAGTAAAGGGTAGGTCATACCACTTTATTCCTTCAATATTGTATATATATAGATGTATATATATATATATATATATATATATATAAAAATCATTTTCCAGTTATATTTCTCGTATACATTTTTCCAGTGGACGGCCTCAAACGTATGGTCAAGCCATTGTAGTGGTCAGAGAATTCGTGTCTTGTGGACTATGATTAAGTCATGCATGATTCCTGATCAAAACATGCCTTCATGCAAGTCATTTCTATGCATTGAACGAGCACAATAATTATTAGTTATCTGAGACTCGGTCGGTCAGAGCGAGTCCCCGCCCTTCTTCAGCCCAAGTCAAAACGCTGACTAATGCCCCCTACCCAGTGTGACAGTGTGAAAGCCCATGTAGAAAATGTATTTTCCATTATGTCGGTATAACAAACAGAGAGAAGATGAAAAGAGGCAAGTGTGACATGGGGCTAAACGTTATTTGTTCTTTCTTTTTTTTTGCTGCTCAAATAATGTAAAGACGCAAGTATATTCAGCACAAACAAACGAAAAGTAAAAACCCTTTGTCTACTGTTCTGGGGGTTTTTCCCTTCTTTCTCTAATCTCTCATTCTTCGTATTTAAAACTTGCTTAGATGTTGATTATTGTATATGTTTCCTTGATAAGAAGGACGGTACAGGAACTGGATGTTCCAGAGGCCCAGTCAGACTGCGTAGTCGAACAGTTCTAGAGGGTTCTGTAGTGTTCCGTTCCGTTCCACTCCTGGGGTGCTCCCATAGTGGTGGACCTTTCGCTTGCAGGGGCTCGTCCACACAGGGTGGTGGCAGTCAGAGACTATTTGCTCCAATAAATCTCCCTCCATTTTGTTTGCAAGGGTTTCTGTCCCTTTTTTTCCCGACAATACCCAACATATATGTAATATGTAGTATGTCAATGGCGGGCACACTTGTATTATTATTGAGTTATTATTGATAATTATTTATATTATCATGGTTCTTCCTCACATTATTTCCAAGATATAAAGAAGAAATTCATCATTAGGCAGTAAAATCCTTTTGTGATAATGATGGTGTCCTAACTAAATCCTTATCGTGGGCAACATGTACATCGCCATCGGTGGTTTTCTTCAACCGACCCTAAGTATCCAACGACGAATCTCGATCCTTAATTTTGTATTGTATTTAAGTCCGTAAACATTTTTTTTTTATATAGTTTTCGTACATTTTTTTTTTAACTTGCAAATTATCTTTTTATACAGTTGTCTGTTTGTTGGGCTCAGAGTCTGTTCTCGTTGTGTGTCTTAATTTGCTAATGACAGTCACTGAACCCTAACTAACACTTCGATTCCCGCTCATCTTTTTGGTTTCTGTCCTTCTCTTTCCTCTCTGCCTCGTTCTCCTCCTGTTTCTCCTTGTCAGGTTTGGTCACGCTGTCGTACGAGGGAAGAGAGGCGGTGGAGGGTGTGCTCTCTTTCTTCTCCTCGTTGTTGGTCCCACCATTCTCCAGCTTGGTCTTGGGCCTGCGCTTGCAGATGAAGCCCCGTTTAAGCAGGTGAGCGCGGTAGGCTTTCTGGATGCACCGTGCGGATACATCCTCCTGGCGCCGGCGCAGTGTAGAAGTGATGGGCTCGTATGAGACCTTGGAGGGGTTAGCCGCCACAAAGCGCTCCTCCATCTGCGTGCGTAGCATGTCCAGCTCCCCACTGTCGCCCAGCACACGCTTGGTGAAGGCAAACAGGATGTCCAGGCAGTGGATGCGGTCGCCGCTGACCATGGGCATGTCCATTGCGATTAGCTCGATGGTGTTGGGTTTGGGAACGCGGAAAGGGTGCTCCAGGGTGTCGGCAAAGTCACCCAGTTTTTGGAAGGTGATGAACTGGGAAGCGGAGGGGTCGAATTTCTCCCAGATTTCATAGAAGGTCTCGAAGTCGTCTTCACTGAGCGGGTCGGCGCTCTCTTCTGTCGCTACACTGAAATTCTCTAAGATGATGGCGATGTACATATTGACTACGACAAGGAAGGAAATAATGATATACATGACAAAGAAAAATATGCCGACTGAGGGGTTGCCGCAGTTGCCTGTAGACGGTGCACCTGGGTTCTCCATGGTTGGGTCACAGTCAGGAGGGTAGTTGAGGATTGGGAGCAAGAGACCATCCCAGCCTGCAGAAGTAGTGATCATGAATAAGCAGATCATGCTGTTCCCGAAGGTCTCAAAGTTATACATATCGTCTATCCCGGCCCCGTGTTTGACGTAGCCAAAGTTGGACATTCCGAAGATGCTGAAGATGAACATGACCAGGAAGAGCAGGAGGCCAATGTTGAACAGGGCTGGAAGTGACATCATCAAGGCGAAGAGTAAAGTCCGTATGCCCTTGGCTCCTTTGATCAGACGCAGGATGCGGCCGATTCGAGCCAATCGGATAACCCTGAAAAGGGTTGGCGAAACGAAGTACTTCTCAATGATGTCAGCCAGGAACATGCCTGTGGAGGGAGAAGGTAGAGACAAGACAGAGCACACAGTCAGCAGAAATGACTCAACCCAGTGTCTACCTTCAAAAATGTCTCTTCCCAGCTACGATTTTTGGAATTATAGTTACGTTTCCATTCAATTGGCTCCAGAATTTCATGCGAATATTCTGCAATCCGCATAAAGAAAATATACAATTTCCCCACCAGCGGATTGTTTCTACAAAAAGGACTTGTTGCGGATGAAAATCAGTGCGTTTTGATGTAGTGCTAACAGAATGTACTTTTTCGCTGCGTCCTGGCCAGTAAGTAGTGCACTACATAAGGAAGTGAGTGCCATTCTAGACAGAGCCTCAGCCTTCTTACACAGCCTCACTCTACTTACCCGCGATGGACAGGATGACCACGACCGTGTCGAACACGTTCCAGCCATTGGTGAAGTAGTAGTGGCGCAGGGCGAAGAGTTTCAGGACGAACTCGATGGTGAAAGCCACGATGAAAATGAAGTTGACCCAATAGAGGATGTTCTCCGTCTCGTCCGACTGGTCGTCTGTCTCCACCATCATGGTGACCATGTTGAGGCAGATCAACATCATAATGGAGATGTCGAAGACTTGCTGGGTCACAAAGTCAAACACCAACCCTTGGATATAGTTCTGTAGAGACAAGGAGACAACAGCAAGACACACACACACACACACACACACACACACACAGACAGACAGAAACGTACGCATGCAGAGAAAACACACACACAGACAACAACAACAACAACAACAACAACAACGACACACACACACACATTTTGTTAATCGCAGGGAAACACTGTCACAATCGATGGAAATCAATATTTCAGTGTTAGCATCAAATCAGAGTTTATTTGTCACATGCACAGGATACAGCAGGTGTAAAAAGTACAGTGAAATGCTTCCTTGCAAGCTCTTCCTCAACAATGCAGTTATGCATACTAAGTCATATAAAATATAATACATACAAGAATAAAAAAAGGACACCTGAGAATAGTTCAAATAATGCAGCAAAAAGAAACCCCCACTAAAAACAGCCGAAAACTGCAAAGTTGAGTAGGCGCTAGCAACAAGGCGACAGTCTCTGTCATCTTTCCATATCACTATTCAGTGTTCCATCAACAATGAAATACTGACCATACTGATTTCATTCTTTTGTGGCAGTGTTGTACACCACAAAGGCCTACCCTTGTCCCATACTGTGTGTTGAGCTGGCTAAATAAATATGGAGTGGTACTAATATCACTCCATAAAGCCCGGCTAATAAAGGCAGAGAGCAACAGCCAACCTGTGGTCTGGGAATGGGTTTCTGGGGCTTCTTTGAACCCAGTTTCTTCATGGCATTGTAGTACTTCTTCTGTTCCTCTGTCATGAAGATGTCCTGACCTCCAAAGTATAGGGGCACACAAACATTTGGTTACAACCCAAACCTAACCCTAACCAATAATACAGCACTAAGCCATTAGCCAAACGTTGATAACAATACCATTACACATTCAGAGCCGAATGCAAACAGTGTAAATAACTACAATAAACTGTGATACTTTCATATGACCAGGTATAATGCTTTATAACATGTTATAAGCATGTTTGAGCCATTATACATTTTTTTTTATACAACAGAGCAGTATATAATATGCTATAGGGTTTTAGCAAAAAGAGGAGGACGAGGAGGAGGAAGAGGGGGACGAGGAAGAGAGAAAATAGGTCTTATCTTTTTTTTCTGTTGGTTGAAGTTGTCAATGATGACACCAATGAAGAGGTTGAGGGTGAAGAAGGATCCAAAGATGATGAAGATGACGAAGTAGATGTACATGTAGAGGTTGTCTTCATAGATGGGCTGGTCCTCCACTCTTCTGGAGTCTATGGCTGCGTACATGATGTCCATCCAGCCTTTGAATGTTGCCTTTGGAGGCAAAGAGATCCGATTAACTTACAATATTCAAAACACAAAAAAAAGTTACGTCTCATTTTCATATGAAGGAAAATAAAAAATGTCAAACTCAAACCCAAATTTCACGTGTGTCCTGGAGAAGAACTTGTACATGGAAAGAAATGAGGGCATGTGGAAAACAGTATAAAGAACCAATAAATGGACAAACGCATAAAGGAGAGGAATAGAGGGAGAGAGAAGAGCCTCAGAGCGCTGTGAAAGAGGATGGAAGGAAGAGAGAAGAGTAGACACAACATGACAAAATAGGTTAAAAACAGTGAATAGATGTGTGTGTGTGTGTGTGTGGGGGGGGGGGGGGGGGGGGGTGTAAGAGAGAGAGAGAGGGGATGAAGTGACAATCTCACCACTTGAAGCAGAGCCAGGTATCCAGCACCAACATTGTCAAAGTTGATCTTGACATTCTTCCACCTGACCTCAGTGAAGTTCTGATTAATAAGGGCCAGGCACTGTGTCTTGTTGTTGACCTCGGTGGCAAGAAAGTTATCCTCTGAGGTCTGGTTGAAACAGTAGTAGTACTTGCCCGCAAACAAGTTGACTCCCATGATACTGAAAATCAGCCAAAAGATGAGGCAAACCAGCAACACATTCATAATGGAGGGGATGGCTCCCACCAGGGCGTTGACTACCACCTAGACCCGACCCGACGGAGGAGACAGGAGGATAGAACAGTGTGAGAGACAAAACATACTCCATGATACCTATCAACCCCCATCAGAGCAGCAGCATACTGTCATGGCATCTTATAGCAGAAAGTGGTAGCGGAATTGAACTTGACATGTTTTATTATTGGAGTCACATAACAAATTGTGTTTCAATGTTATTATAATATTTGTATCAAGTATAGTATAGTTTACAGTACGGTTAAGAATATAGTTAGAGTACAATTTAGAGTATGTTTGTGTATATTGTAGTATAGTAGAGTATCGTATAATGTAATACAGCAGTATAGTATAGTGTAGTATAGTATCATATAGTATATTACAGTATAATATAGTATAGTTTAGTAAAATCATATATAATATAGTATAACAGTAAAAGAGCAGTATCAGCTCTGTTCTAATTAGAACGAATAGTCTAGGATCTGTTCGAGCACACCGCTAGGGTTGCCTAAGGGGTCTGCGCACAAATGCCACACCTTCCTTTAGAGTGAGCATATAACTGTCAAACAAATTGAACTACAAGTGTTTTGCCACACCAGTATGCGGCCTCATCTCTTCCCAAACATTCACCACCCTCCCTCCCTCTGTCCCTTTTCATAAAACAGACTCTACACACCCTCCACCCAGACTAACATTATAATTTCAATGCAATGGAAAGCATTCTGATCCATAGGGTGCATCCTAAATAGCATCATATTCCCTATACTGTATAGCGCATTACTATATTACAAAAGTAGTGCACTTTCTGGTTAAAAGTAGTTCACTATATAGGGAATAGGGTGCAATTTGAGGCACAACACATAGACTACGTCCCATTTCCACAACACCCCCCAGACCGGCCTTCCATACACTGATGTGCACTAAGCTCAGCATTCTACACTATCTCGAACCTAAAAGGGTCATTTGGCTGTCCCCAAAGAAGAACTCTTTGAAGAACCCTTGTTGGTTTGAGGTAGAACCCTTTTGGTTCCAAGTAGAACCCTTCGGGAACCCTTTTTTTCTAAGAGGGTAGTGCATAGTGGGGTTTACCACTAGCTCACTAACAGTGTTAGGCAGGCCGACCAGACCAGCAGCTCTCAGGCACACAGCTGAGCTAAGCATGCATGTCATCTGTTTTTAGCAGACAGACTTGTTTTGTGGAGCCATATTCCCTCCTTGCATACAGTCAGGCAGACAGAGAGCAGAACGAGAGCTTCCCGATCAGCATTCTCTCAGCAACGTGCAGGACATTGCAACGATTATTTAAAGCTACAGTCGGGGATTTAGGGAGCTGTTCAACGGTCATGTCAATGATGGATATTTATTGATTTACCCATTGGTTCTTGGAGAAATATTACTTACAAATGCTTTTAGTGCTTAGCGGAAGTGTAAGTCTTTATTTTAACCAAAAATATAGGTTAACTCTTCTCTTAGAGGTTAACATGTAAATTATGACATCATAGGTACTCTCTTTCTACATGTTATTGGAAGTGTTAACTACAGGCTTTTGACTGTTCCTCTTGAATGATTATGGCATATGGAGATACTGGCTGCTAACTGACTGCTATGGCACTGGGGTTGGATAAACACCATATGGCCATAATGGACGCTTCAGGTAGTTGGGTGCCAACTTCTTTCTGTGTGAGCATCCCAAAAAATATTATAAAAATAGCTTACTGAAATAGCTGAATTAGCTGAAGGCTTGTTCTTGGACCTCTAATAATACATTCGTAAGAATCTATTGTGAAAAATGAAATAGCTGTGAAAGGAAAAGCTACCTTTTGAGAGAAACAATCATGATTGCGTAAAGAGTTAGCAGTATGCCGCATCATCTCACTAACATCACACCTCCCACCTTTCCCATAAGAGAACACATATCACTGCACATGCTGAGAGAATGAACTACTTGCTCCTACTGGGGTAGTATAATTGAACTTGTTTTCAAAGATTCAAGGTAATATTAGCCATGCCTTATGTAATCAAATTGGCCATGCCTTATATCATATATAATATATATATATATATACCTGTATAAATCATATGTTATAAATCTATTCTCAAAGCAGAGGGAAAATGGCTTTCAAAAGTGCATAAAGTGCATCGGCAAGTAGAGTACATGCGTGTTGTTACATGGATGGCATTGTTGTGCAATCTCAAGAACTGTTCAAATCGATAAATAAACAGAGAGAGAAATGTTTTGCATAGAGAGAGATAAAGAGATAACCGCCCCAAAAAATGTTGCTTGTCTTTATGTTACATATCTATCTGACAAGTGGATTTGACACTTGTGTACCTTCTTGACACAAATCAAGACCAAATCAAGATGGTGCAGAGTTAGAAGGTGCAGAGTCTGTTCTAAGAACTCAGACATCCGTTTTACGGTTCTCAGAACTCAATTCTAAAGGTCCCGTGGTTCTAAGGTCTCCGCGTGATTGGTCTGTAACTCATGATGTTTCCTGCTAATGTGTCTGCTGCACATTTTTTACATGATGCAGCTGGAAGGTATTTTATTATTATTTCTTTTTACATTTAAAGTTAATCATCTAAAAAAAATGTTTAGAACTAAACATTGAAAATGCAACCAAAGACTAGAGAGCAAGCTCATTAGAAAATATATAGTTAGACAGGTGTAAGGGTGACTTGGCGATTGTGTCATGCTTGTACAGTACATTGCATTGCTCCAAAAGAAGAAAAAATCAAATGAGGCTACAAAGCAGCATAATTAAAGATATAGCATTTAACAAGTGACCATAGGCAGTCAGGTAGGTAGGAACAGCCCATTGCATCATTGCATGTTAAGCAGTGCAATATATTCAAATGTAAAGCTGTGTTATGCTGCTCTCTCAGAGCTGTTGACTTGCATTGGCCACCTCCAATCACAACCTTCCATTGCAACGGCCAGGAAATTCAAGTCAGTAAGAGTTCTCAACATTCTAACTCTCCAGAATCTCTTTTCATTATTATGGTTGTCGGTGTCATCTCTCCATTCTCGTACTTCCCTATCAATTTATTTACTACTTTGACTTGTCCATTTGAATTTCAAGTTTTCAAAACAAAATAGCAACTCAATTGATGAACATAGACATGGTCTTGAATAGGCGAGTACGTTATTTTTTTATTTTTTTTATCACTGCCTCAGGTATTGGCCTACTGGATCACCCTCACCTCCTACCACACACACCCAATGAATCAGATCATTCATAGGGGCAATGCAATGTTTGACTACAACATTCCTTAAAAAATGTACCATGGTTTTTCACCCAAAAATGACAGTGGAATTTTGACCAGTCTAGCCGCCATAGAAATACAACCCTTCTAATTCAATGCTAGTCTCATACCTGAGCAAACTAAACAAACATGACTACCATGTACATTTTTGTGAGGTGGACTCATACATATAGTAGCCTACATCCATAAAGCCTATCCAGGGCCGAAATGTTTTGTGATGTCATCAGCTCGTATTTTGCAATGTCATCCTCATATTTAGCCACTGGATATTTAATATGAATGGGCATTTCAGTGTGAACAGAAATGTCAGTCAAATTGATGATTAGCTAGCTAAGCTCACCTGTACCGTAGTAACAGTAGTGCATAGCACACGTCTAAGCCAATACACCTGGTCTGTCATTTTTGGGACATTATGAAGAGGAATGGAGGAAATGCTCTGTGACTGTCTAGGGGTTAAGAAAGACGAGCGCTGTCCTAATGCGGTCCTTGTAGTTTAATATAATATCGGCCCTGCCTGCCTGCCACGAAACCCAACCCACTCCTCTTATATGAGAAAATATAACATATAAGAGAAAGCTCCAGTGTGCTAAACAATGTTGCCTCACAGTTTTACTTCCTGTGGGAGTGGAAGGCAACAGGAAGCAGGAAGCTTTATAAGACCTGCAGTATAGTTGCTATGTAATGTATTGTGTCATGACATGGGGATAGTAATGCCTTAGGTGAGATGGCAGCCTATCAGCATATTTCCTAACCTTCTGCCTTAGGGTCAAGAAGAAGACAAAAAAGCTAAGATACTGAATCTTGTCTGCATTTACATTAAATCGTCTCTCGGGCCACATCTGTGAGTTTCAAGCCCCTGGTCTATATTGAACTAGCTGACATGACTTAACTGACCTCTGCGATTCAGCCATTTAACATCACACAAAGTGATAATCACAATGACACAGGCAGAAGCTTAGAAAATATTATCTTCTCAGACCCACAACAATGTGGTGTTGAGTGTATGTGTGGTTCTTTCTCAGTCCCTGATGATGCAGATAGATCCTGGACAAGCAGGAAACAGAGAGGAGCAGACGGACTGAGACCTGCTGCAGGCCCAGCAGATCTACTTGGCAAAGATGGAGTGAGCAGTGGAAGGTTAGGAGGAGAGGTAGGGGCAGAGGTAAGGGGGTGCTGCACAGTGCTGCACTTACATACAAGGCTTCAGGGGAGGGTGAGGGTGGAGAGGGTGGTAAGCTCAAACTAGACGACAACGCAACCAATCCAAGATAGGGAGATAGAAAGGGACTACATGTGATAGAGAGAAAGAGTGACTACGGGTGACAACAACCAGTTGTAACCTGTCTTTACCACCAGGTACCTGGTTCCTACTGGTTGTTCTCTGTGCCAGATATATGTGTTAAATGATAGGGTGAGCATAGTGGTTGGGGTGAGAGTCAGGGTGGGTTAGGGGAACTGGGGACAGGTGGTGGTAGGGGGGCGGGGGGGGGGGCTTCTCGATTAAAAGCAGAGATTGAGAATCAGGCCAAATGAACAGCCAATTGTTGATTCAAATGTTCCATGAAATGTAGTTTGGCTTTGAAATGTAGTTTGGCTTTGAAATGTAGTTTGGCTTTGTTGGCATGTAGTGTTGACTAACATACATATTTATCTTATCCCTCGAGCCAATCATTAAAACAAAAAAATAAATAAATAACAGTTAATTTTACTCGTTTTTATGTGATGAGGCAGCTTTGTGATGTCCCTCTAGTTCACTCTTTTTTGTTATTTTCTTTCTGTTCATAGCAGTAATACTGAAAATGTGAATTAGTATTTATATTTTTTTTATTCAGTTGAAACCAGGGAAATAGTTCCTGCTGGTAATACTGTATAACTTTGTAGCATTACTATTTAACATTACCTTACACTTCCAGCTGCATCATGACGTGTGCGTATATATATCTATATATACATTGTATGTGTAAAGTATGGTACAGCATTTGTGTGCATGAAAAGGTGACTTCTTGTCTTGACTATTTTCTTCAAGTTACTATTAAAAAAAATCCCCCAATAAATAAATGTATCATTTTTTGTCATTTAAAAAAAAATCGAGTTTGGTTACTTTTTGGAAAATATTTCAGTTCCTAGCATGCTTTAATGAACTGTTGAATGGGCATGCGTAAGGATCAGCTGCTTAGCTTCTGGATCTTACCCTCATCCCTTCAAAACGTGACAAGGCTCTGAGGGGTCTCAAGGCCCTTAGTGTCCTTAGTGATTTAATAGGACCTAGATCCGAGTAGCCCAGTGCATTAGCTACCAGACTGATTATAGACACCTACACACAAACAGAGAAGCAAAAGAGTTCCAAACTGTTAGAAGTAGTGAGAATATTCTCTAAAAGTAGAAGAGAGACTCAGACGAGAGCCCTTGGAGCAATAGGGCTGGCATTGGGTGGAGAGAGTTGCTTGACATACACACATAAATCTATATGTATGTATATACATGTATAATATTGCATTTATATATGTATATACATTGAGAGAGAAGGTCAATGTTTAGTATAGGTTTTATGTGCGTAGTGTTTTAGTAGCAGTAGTAGGTAGGCCGCAGGAGGAGGGGTTTGTTTCTGTAATTTTAGGGCAGTTGGACGAGACTTGACAAACTCCTTTGTACCTGCAAAGAAACTTGTGGTTGAGAGAGAGAGAGAGAAAAAGAGGAGAAAGAGAAATACATAAGACTCAAAGGAAGGGAAAAATAGAATAGGCCAAAATGTTTTGCCACAGCACACGACTGATTCATTACAGATACAGACAGGCGAACGAAGGGGACTGGGGAGGAGGAGGAGGAAGAGGGGAGGGAGGGAGGGAGGGAGGGAGGAAAGGAGAGAGGTTACAACCTGTAGAAGTTAATATAAAAACCCAACAGACTTGTGGAACCTTACCCTGGCCCCTCTAACATTGTCTCTCCATGTCAGTCGCGCTCGGCTGAGGCATAATATCCCATATAATTTAAGACAGACAAACTTAACGGAACCTAAGAGAAAGAATACAGGTAAATATGTACATGTACGTCATTTTGATTTGCCAAAAATCTCCTTATCATATTCACACAGCATTAGAATCAAATAGGAGCCACATACAATTCATACAGTTAACCACACACTGACAGTAGTAAAGGGTTGGGATAGAGGGTTAAGGGGAGATTGGACACATTAGTTATTTGGCACTGGATGGCACTTAAAGGACCACTGGAGAGACACTGAGTACAGTAGAGTTACACACAGGAACAGGTAACAACACACAACCTCAAAGAAACGGGTGCTTCTCCCCCACTCTCACACACAATGGCCCAACACCAAATCAACCCCTAAGCTATGCACTTGTGAAGTACTGAAAGGATTTGTCAGGGCTAAGTGAGCTTCAATGCCATACAACTCTCCTTTCGTGGCCTCCAACTGCTCTTAAATGCAAGTAAAACCAAATGCATGCTCTTCAACCGATCGCTGCCCACACCTGCCCGCCCGCCCAGCATCACTACTCTGGACGGTTCTGACTCAGAATATGTGGACAACTACAAATACCTAGGTGTCTCGTTAGACTGTAAACTCTCCTTCCAGACTCACATTAAGCATTGACCATCCTACCGATCCTCGACTTCGATGATGTCATCTATAAAATAGCCTCCAACACTCTACTCAACAAACTGAATGCAGTCTATCACAGTGCCATCCTTTTTGTCACCAAAGACCCATACACTACCCACCATTGCGACCTGTACGCTCTCGTTGGTTGGCCCTCGCTTCATACTCGTCGCCAAATCAAATCAAATCAAATGTATTTATATAGCCCTTCGTACATCAGCTGATATCTCAAAGTGCTGTACAGAAACCCAGCCTAAAACCCCAAACAGCAAGCAATGCAGATGTAGAAGCACCCACTGGCTACAGGTTATCTACAAGTCTCTACTAGGTAAAGCCCCGCCTTATCTCAGCTCACTGGTCACCATAGCAGCACCCACTCGTAGCACGCGCTCCAGCAGGTATATCACCCCCAAAGCCAATTCCCCCTTTGGTCGTCTTTCCTTCTAGTTCTCTGCTGCCCATGACTGGAACGAACTGCAAAAATCTCTGAAGCTGGAGACTCACATCTCCCTCACTAACTTTAAGCACCAGCTGTCAGAGCAGCTCACATATCACTGCACCTGTACATAGCCCATCTGTCTACCTACCTCATCCCCATACTGTATTCATTTATTTTATTTATTTATCTTGCTCCTTTGCACCCCAGTATCTCTACTTGCACATTCATCTTCTGCCGATCTACCATTCCAGTGTTGAATTGCTATATTGTAATTACTTTGCCACCATGGCCTATTTATTTCCTTATCTTACCTCATTTGCACTCACTGTATATAGACTTTTTGTTTTCTTTTGTTCTACTGTATTATTGACTGTATTTTTTGTTTATTCCATGTGTAACTCTGTGTTGTTGTATGTGTCAAATTGCTACGCTTTATCTTGGCCAGGTCGCAGTTGCAAATGAGAACTTGTTCTCAACTAACCTACCTGGTTAAATAAAGGTGAAATAAAAATAAATAAATAGCTCCACCTTGCTCCCCCACACAGTACCGCAGCTGCCACTCAGTCATGGGGCCCGAGTTCTTTAAAAAATAAAAATGTTAATATATTTTTGAATTTTACCCCTTTTTCTCCCCAATGTCGTGGTATCCAATTGTTTAGTAGCTACTATCTTGTCTCATCGCTACAACTCCCGTACGGGCTCGGGAGAGACGAAGGTTGAAAGTCATGCGTCCTCCGATACACAACCCAACCAAGCCACACTGCTTCTTAACACAGCGCGCATCCAACCCGGAAGCCAGCCGCACCAATGTGTCGGAGGAAACACCGTGCACCTGGCAACCTTGGTTAGCGCGCACTACGCCCAGCCCGCCACAGGAGTCGCTGGTGTGCGATGAGACAAGGATATCCCTACCGGCCAAACCCTCCCTAACCCGGAGGACGCTAGGCCAATTGTACGTTGCCCCACGGACCTCCCGGTCTTTTATTTTTAAATATTTTTTTTTTTTTAATTCATGAGCTTTAATCAGGTTTTATTTGTACTTGCAAACATGATTTTGGGGATAAACACTAGCCAAAAATAAAAGTTTACAGCAGTGACTTTTCTGTAATCAACACAAACAATTCCCCTCAGCTTGACACTTTAAATATTGATTAGTCATCATTCTTCACATTTATCCTTCATAGAAAGGCAACATACCGACAGTCAACAAATGAATTGCTTCCATCTCAGAGGTTTTGTAACATGGCTAGATAATAATGCTTTGGACCGCTCAGTAATTGCTTAGCCTAGAGCTGGGCCTCAGACTCTCTAAGCTCTGTTTTAGCCCACGGAAATGGACTAGGAACCTTGGTACTAAGTTCAAGCGTCAGATTAGACACTCAGTGGAAAGGGAGCATTTGCAGAGTCATCATTAACAGGAGAGTCTGGTGATAAATAGGCAGCAGCACATACTGTATGCACTGTGTAGAAGCGAGGGAAGGGTGTTAAGGAATGATGAGGTCACCTCAAGGAGGCAATGTCTGTCATTAGAAGATGAAGGGGAGCTGCTGTGACCAGTAGGCCTGTACAGTAGCCACTTCCTGTTGTATCTCAGACACAATTGGGGTCGGAGTACCATGAGTCTGGAAAGCAGAACCAGTAGGCATATAGTGAAGAGAGGAGAGCAAGGCCAGTTGTGGCAATGGCTTTTTCCGTCAATTTAGGAAGTAAACTGAAATTCCATTGTCAATTTTCATCTTTAGTCATTTCCGTTTACTTCCTGAATTGAAATAGAATTGACCCCCCACCCTGACGTGACTAAATGGTACTTCAGTATCTCATTGATTCAACATTACAGATGTCCATCTAATAGTTCTTAGAACGGCAAACACAAAAAGTTTGGCCCGATCTCTCACACTGCCATTGTTCAGGTGGTGAGACTGGGAAGAGAGAGAGCACCAGTTCCTTAACAAAGGGAAAACAGTGGTGCACAGTAAAAACATGTGAAGGCACCTCCAACCAGCCAACCAGACCATACTGGTCAAACTCACTGCAAAGAACACAACATCCAAAGCTGACCAGACCAGTCACAGATAGAGGGGGGATTCTAACAAAGGCAAAATCTTTATTTCGATTTTAAGGCCATTGGCAGTACTACAGTCAATGAAAACTGATATACTACGTACAATGGCACTCTGGTCATTCCAGTTGACGGCGATGAAGCTATCGGCATGGAACTCACCACTGGACTCGTGACTCATGATGAGTCATCTCTGGGTTATGTGGTTCAAGGGCTCCTGAGTCTCCAGGACTCCATATGACCTGTATATTACACACGATTCCATCAGATTCTAGGTGGCTCAATTCTTTTAGTTGAGGACCTCCCATTTGTTAATAATCAGTATAGCTGTATAATAACCCAGCAAGCTATATGATCATGGCGATGATAAATTGATTGAATTTATTAATCGTTTCGAGAGAAAAAAAACACACTTCAAGGATAAGTCACTGACTTATTTCCATTGTGCTTCTTTTAAACAGATACACAAAAATAAAATAAAGATTTTGCCTTTATTCTACCGTCACAGTATTTGGGGTATTTGTCACCTTCAGCCTCAGCCTGACCCCTTGGAGTGCCCCTCCCCCTTAGAGATCAAGGGGCCTGCTGTGTGGGTGTGGCAGCCCTCAGCGAATCAGCGTCGAGCTCTGCAAGGCAAGGCCAATCACATCTCTGGGCTGTGATCCAATGAGGAACAGTGGAACAGAAACAGAAAGAAAAACAGAAAGACAACGGAAACTAAAATCAAACAGAACAAAAACAACAATGATGAAAATGGCTAAATGTCTTATAAAATAAAAGGATGGATGGATGGATCCAGCCTCATTCCGCTATTACGTAACAACTCCATCCCCAAACTCGACTGGCTACTAGCTTTACTAGAAGGATTTGTTTTGATCTAGATTCTACCTTACAGCACTGTGGTTATATAATTGAAGAGTACGGAGTCCTGCATAAAAACGTTGGTATCCAAAGAAATGCTGTACTGTATTATTAAGATAGTGTCATTAAGATAGCGGTGTACTGTAACTGACTGTTTTCTCAACAATGTAAAGCACCTGATTTGATCAAAAATCTATTCTTCAACTTTTGGACCAAATAGTCTAGAGGTAAGTAATGTATGGCTAAACAAAGCAAGGGCCCAGTAAGTTATTCTGTCTTCTCATAGTAATTCTACTGTATCACATTTGCTCTTCACATTTCTAAAATACAAATCAAGAACCAGAGAGGCCAATGAAAATATAACTCAACAGAAATATATCAAAACACAAAAGGTATGTGGAACAGATAAACACGCACACACACACACAGAGAGTAATTCATGCTCGTATAAACTTAAGCAATGATGGTGTCCCCCTTCTGATGGTGCCCACAGAGAGACATGGTTAACTCCAAACCAAACCACAGACATCACAGTGACAATGACAGACAGTAGAGTCACAGACAGGCCACAAACAGACGGACTACCCAGGACGACCTAGACTCGGTGAGGCACAGCAGCATTTTAAGAGGGACTGACTGCTTGTTTGCCAGTCTGGAGGACCAAACTTACCAACTGGCTGCCACCATCATTACATCATCACCTCAGCACAAGGTCAAAGGTCACTCACAACATTCCTGGGGTAAGAGGAAGCGTAAGACTTTAAGGAGGATGGGAGGGGGGTGGGGGTTGGGTCGAGGGAGGGAGGGGGGATAGGGGTGGGGGTATGTCACACTTTGTTGTCAAACATTGACAGCTTGGGAGGGAATTGTCGGCCCCCATACCATACGACCATCCCAAGTGCATCTTGGGAAATGTAGGCCACTGTACGGCCGTAGTACAGTACGGCCATCCTCCCAAGTGTTGGTTCACACTGCAACAATGAACACACTGCAGCTCTGTGCATCACAACCCTGTTGGCTCGGGCTGAAGCCGAGGGTTGTGGGTAAAGAAGGGGTTGGGGAGGGGCGTGGTAGAGCCATCAATATACAGAGTTTGGTGAAGTATTCTGATTGAAACCCATAGTGGCACCAAACTCACCACCTAACCATATTGTAGTGTATATCAATGGCTCTGGGTCGTGGGTTACATTGGAGTCAGTCAGTCCATAGAGGGGTCACTAACTCTGTGGGGTACATATAGGACTTCAATTAGATTTAGGTAGAATTTGTTCTACCAGAATCAACACTGAAGGTAAGGTGTCTTGTGTTTTACATGATTGTTTTGTAAACTACGGTACGTTTTAGGTTAGTGTTAACTATATTCTACCGCAGTTACTACTGTACATAAAACAGCACCATATCAGGAACATGTTTGACATTAACAATGACTGAAAATAGTTAGCAAAAAGACTGTCATTAATTCAAGTTGATTATTCCTTAGGGAATTACTCAGTAACAATGTCATTTTAAAAGGCATGAAAAGGAAGTAACTGTACTAAAATGAGTTCGGTATAACATGCCTTTAACTCTGACAATGGCTGATGCCAATCAATACAGCCTATTGTAAAGTCAAGCATACTGTGACCGTAAAGGCCAAAACACACCATGACTACCAACGGCTAAAAACAGCGGGCGGGCGTCATTTTCTGTTCATTTCGAGTCTACATATTGTATCACCACCGTTCGTTGACACCCAGCAGGTGTTCGCTAACAGAGCACGGCCACCCGCTGCTTTTCGCCGTTTGTCTTTTCGGTGCGTCTCAGCAGTGTTTGTTCGGTGTTTAAGAATAGATGGGTCAACCACGGAAATACATAGAGAATCGCAGGATCTCTATGGGGTCAACAGTCACATTCTCATACTGTATCATCTCCAGTGGCAGCTGGTGGCACTTTAAACTGGAGGACGGGCTCACGGTAATGGCTGGAACGGAATGGTATCAAACACGTAATTCCATCAATGTGTTTGATACCATTCCATTCCAGCTATTACTATGAGCCGTCCTCCCCTCACCAGCCTCCACTTGATCATATCTAACCTCCAACCATTAGGGGTCAGATAGAACTCCTGTCAGACAGAGATGGCTTGGGCTGGACCACACAAACAGTGTGTCGGCGACTGTTGAGAGGTGGTTAGTTCAAGGACAGAGGTAAGAGTTCAACAACACATAGAAGAGAGCTTCTTCATCTTTCCAATGACAAGGTAAGAACCAAGGTCATTGGCCAAATCTGACCATCGAAGCAAGATTTCCACACCACAGACACAGTTCAGTCAGGGGATTGGATCATATCTTGGCAACATGACATTACTCAATGCCCCTTGCTGAGGCGTCAACTTTCAAGTCTGAAGGAATTTCTCTGCCTGTTATATGTATATATATATGTATATGTATATGTATATGTATATATATATATATATATTACTGTTAAAGGTAAAGCAACCAACTGTGAATTATCATTCCCATAACTAATCAATTCAATGGTCCTGGATTCATTTAGAATGAATTAATCAACTTAGAATTTAATAACGGAATGAAAGAAATTCCACTGTTCCAAAGACTGTCAAGAGTTGTGTCACAGAAGGGGCAGAGAATGACCAATAACACAGAGATATAAAAGACATCCAGTACATTAGACATACAGTAGATTGCACTGTAGACAGGTCAGAGACACAGCAGAGGACACAGTAGAGACACGGTAGAAGACAGTAGAGGACGCACACCCTGTTGTTGCTGAGCATTGCTTGAATACGTTGATCAATAATCTTGGTTATTGATTGGCTGATTGATTCCAATTTGTACTGCTGCTTAGCTACCAGCATTCACATTCCAATATCATTGTCATCAAATTTGAATCGTTTTTCTAACCGCTGTTATGTCATAAAACAATAGAATTGGTTTCTATTTGCACATGATGGGGAAACAGAGAGCGCACAATTCCTTGCTTCATCGCACACGAAGGCACATAATAGCCAAACTCACAAACAGAGAATTGCCGTTCATATTCAAGCATTGCAGATTGACAAGAAACCAAGTAAACAGAGAGAGAGAGAGAAATTACTTCATGGAGATGCAAGTGGTGAGAGACATAGATTCACTTAAAATTGATGGACTAACTCATGGTATAGTAAACACTTCCATGCTCTCTCTTGGGATATGGATATTGGATATTGTAAGATTGATGAATCCTACACTTTCTGTTAATGTGAATATCATCATGTCTTCTCACCCATTGCCTAGCATGAAGTTGCTGTTCGTTTACTACTCTATCTATCCTTCCGACCCTACCATACCACACCACACCCTGTTAGACAGAAGCCTATGTTAGGAATCACAGTACTGAATACCTCTATAAGGGATAACTTAAAGTAACTGTCCAGTGAACATCTCACTTTAAAAAAAAACATCATCTGTTAACTCATACTCAAATTGAGATGTTAACTCGTCCTATAGTCATATTTGTTGCCAAAGCATAAATTAGAGAAAAAAAACTCAAACTTGTGTCACAAACAGACCGTTTAAAAAATGTTTTCTATTTCCTCATAGAGTATGACATAATGTTTTTGTCTGAGACGTCTCATTGGCTGATTAATTATAGATCATATTTCATAGAAATCTGGAAACACTGGACAGCTACTTTAACAGTGTACTGTGTGACTGAAAGCACGCCGTAGGCCCTATATATAATATATGGAACATATCTATTTTTACATAACAATGTGCGTTTTTCACTGTAACTCTACATGGCAGGCAGTGTTTTAGAATGTACACAGTATAGTATGTTGCTTCAACAGAGTGCGGTTGCCATAGAAATATAATTCCTAGAATGGGCCTCCCCATTCAAGTCAATTCTATTTCTAAGGTCCTAGCCTCCTATCCTGCCTATACAAAATGGCTACCAAATCTACCGTAAAGAACCAGAAAATGTTACTTACATCGACAATAAAGAAGTCGAGCCAGCACCAGGCGTTGGTGAAGTACTTGTGGAATCCGTAGGCGACCCACTTGAGCAACATCTCTAGGATAAAGATGTATGTGAACACACTGTCGGCGTATTCCAAGATGGTCCTGATGGTCTTCCTCTGCTGGATGTACACATCCTCAAAAGCCTGGGGGGAGGGGGGGGGGGGGGGGAGCACATACACGGTTATCTTCAGCTGAATTGGTGGGTAAAACGAACATGCTCTGGGATTGATGAATTTATTGAAAGATTTTAAATACATAGCCTATCATTTGCCTCAGCCATATAAGTACAACAATGAATATATAACAAATCATGGAGGATTAGAAACAAAATAAAGTCAACAGACTATTTATATTAAAAGTGATGAAAATGTACACAGCAACGGTTCTGTTGCTCAATCATGACAAAAAAATTATATTTAAAATTCCCAGGAAAAATTTAGTATTGATTGCACTATTCCATTCCTGCTGATTTGACGTCATGCCTGAGGACATAGCTCCCTTGGCCCCCGAAATAGATTCCCCCCGCCTATCCTATCTGATAAATCACACAGTCCATTAGATCCCCTCTCAGATAAATGGTACAGTCCATTAATCACAGAGAGAGTCCATATGTGTCTCAAATGGCAGTCGTCATCCCCCCTCCTCCCCTTAGAACAGTGACAGGCTGAGATGCTCCTGCCTGGCCCCTACCCCCACCCTCCTTAGAACAGTGACAGGCTGAGATGCTCCTGCCTGCCCCCCCCCCCCCCCCCCCCCTTCTTAGACCAGTGACTGGCTGAGATGCTCCTGCCTGGCCCATCCCCCCACACTTCTTAGTACAGTGACTGGCTGAGATGCTCCTGCCTGGCCCCTACCCCCACCCTACTTAGAACAGTGACTGGCTGAGATGCTCCTGCCTGGCCCCTACCCCCACCCTCCTTTGAACAGTGACTGGCTGAGATGCTCCTGCCTGGCCTATCCCTCCACCCTTCTTAGTACAGTGACTGGCTGAGATGCTCCTGCCTGGCCCCTCCTCCCACCCTTCTTAGTACAGTGACTGGCTGAGATGCTCTTGCCTGGCCCCTCCTCCCACCCTTCTTAGTACAGTGACTGGCTGAGATGCTCCTGCCTGGCCCATCCCCCCCCCACCCTTCTTAGAACAGTGACTGGCTGAGATGCTCCTGCCTGGCCCCTACCCCCACCCTCCTTAGAACAGTGACTGGCTGAGATGCTCCTGCCTGGCCCATCCCTCCACCCTTCTTAGTACAGTGACTGGCTGAGGTGCTCCTGCCCGGCCCATCCCCCCCACCCTTCTTAGTACAGTGACTGGCTGTGATGCTTCTGCTTGGCCCCTCCCTCCCACCCTTTTCAGTGACTGGGCCTGCTGACCGCACCACTCCATGTTGTGTCCTATGTCCTCAAAGCCAGGCAGAGAGAAACACAGCCCTTAAATAGCCAACCTTCTCCACTCACATTCAACCTCCTTTCTGCGTCCGAAATGGCACCCTACACTATTGTCTAGCGCACACCTTTTGACCAAAGCCTCTCTGTCTCACTGTGTGTGTGTGAACATGCATTTTTTGTGTGTGTGTGTTGACGTTCCACACTGTGACTTACCAGGGCCCCACTACTGAGTAGGATCATAAAGATAATGACGGTTTCGAACCAGTTATGCTCCACAATTAGATAGCATGTCTTTCTCAGGAACCACCAATATTTTCCCCACCCGTGAGTGATAGGCACGTCGCAGCATGGATACTTGATAATACACTCTGTACGGAAGGGGACAGGAGCAAACACACAACATCATACCGTTACTAAAACATTGAAAAGAATATATGAATTACAAACTGGGAGGAGCAGGGCAGGGAGGGGCACAAGGGAGTGTCAAGGTATGGTTTAGCGCAGGGAGGGCAAGGAGTGGTTCAGAGTGGCAGAGCAGGGAGGGGCGGGGCAGGGCACAGAGGGGCTGGACAAGGAAGAGCAAGGTGCAGTCCTACCAGGTGTCCAACAGTTTTCTGGGTCTAGGTACTCTTCCACAGCCTCCACCACCACCGCCTCCACCTCCACATCAGGCTTGATGTCTATGGTGCTGCCCTCCGATGAGCTGGTGTCGTCCAGCTACACACACAGACAGAGATGCACACACACACACACACACACACACACACACACATGCACAGAGATACAGACAGACGCAGAGCGAGAGAGGGACAGAGAGCGAGCGACAGAGAGACACACAGAGAGGACGTGAGAATGACAGGACAAGGGACAGAGAGACACACATCATCAGCAGCAGGTTGACTGATCAATAGCCCTGTCGGCAGCAATGGATCCTGGGTTATTGGTACACAGAGAGAGACAGACAAGTGAGAGAGAGAGACATGACAAACGGCGAAGCCTCTCTCACAGCCATTCATACATACTGCTGCGTCCCTCGCAGCGGCTCTCACTTCCTGTCTCAATGTATAAATAGCTACCTCCCTGAGGCTTCATATAGGTAGACAGACAGATGACGATACAGAGATGGATGAAAAGGAAAAAAGGATGAAGGATAAAGGATAAAGGATGAAGAAGAAGATGATGTAGACATAGTCCCGGGGCTAAGCTACATCCTGGTCGTACACACAATGAGTTGCGTCTACCCATGTCCACATGCTGAGTGTGTGATCTGTCATGCTCGACGTGTTCTAAGTGACCTTGAGGAAACACATGGCATGACTAGCAGAGTACCAATGACCTGGTCGTGATTCACCCGGGCTTTACATGGCATTAGCGAGCGCTAGATGTTAAACGAGAGCCTCCAATGAGCGATTCAAGTTGCCTTAAAATGCGAAACTACAGACGATGAGGCTTAACTGCAAATATCAAAGCCACAGCAGCCGACTGCAATTCCTAACATTGTGATATGCCACAGATTTAAGACGTACTGTGGCCTACAGGGGTGGAATATCAAATAACCCTCCACTCTAGCCATACTGCTAAATGTATCGGCGACATTTTAAGAAGAAAAAAAAAAAAACCCAAGTCAGCAGATTTCCATTTCATCCACGGCTGTAGCCATTACTATATGAGTGTGTGTATATATGAGTAATGGAGTTACATAAGAGCCTTGGGCAGCGGAAACTAATGCTAAACTGGTGACCACACCCGTGCTTTACCGCCAGGAGACCACAAAACAGCAACCATGGAGCGATGCATTACTACAACATTACTACCACATCACCACAACATTACAATAAGATTACCTCAACGTTACCAAAGCATCGATACAACATTACCGCAACACTACAATAAGACTGCCGCAACATTACCAAAGCAGTACCACAACATGGCCACAACATTAATGCAACATTACCACAACATAACCACACCATTTGGCGACCACAACATTACCCCCCCCCATGCAACATTACTGCATCGCTGCAACATTACAACATAACCACAACGTTACTTACCCCCTGCAAAAACACCACAACGTTACTACAACGTAATCTTCAAATGACCTCCTGCGTCATTACCACAACATTACCACAACATCACCACAACATTACAACAACATCATTATCAAGAGACACACTATGGGTATGTCTAAAATGGCACCCTATTCCTGGCCATTGTGCTACTTTTCATCAGAGCCATATTGAGGTACCAGGTTCTCATGGCGACATGTGCATTAAACATGTGGCTAACTAACTCTCTGTTCACTCACCTCTTTGCTGTTCTCGTTCTCCGACTCGCTACTAAAGTCCTCGGTGTTGAGGTTCTCGAAGTCGGACTCTCCGACCGCGATGGGAACGCACACGGTCAGGTTCGGGTTGTGGATGAAGGACATGTGGTCCTCGTCGATCATGTACTTCCCGACGCTGCTCCCTATACCACTAGTGGTGCCGTTACCATTCTTGGTGTAGTCCAGGTCGCGGTTGATATCCACACCACTGTGGTTGGCGATACAGTTCAGTTTCTTGTCGTACATGTCGTCTAAAGGTTTCTGTTCATCCTCCACCGGAGGCTTCTTGGTCAAGCTGAGCACCAACTCCGCCAGCTTGATCTTGAACCAGGCGATGCCCTTCTTGATGCGGATGACGGAGATCTGAAGGTTGTTCATCTCTCCGTCGTCATCTGTTGCGGCTAAGTTGTCTGCGCTGAACGAGGACAGCAGCAAGGCAAGGAAAAGGTTCAACACCTGTAGGGAGGAGAATCAGGCACATACTGGGTCAGACGTGAGGGTGGAACTGGTATGGCCAACGGAGATGTGCGTACACACGGGACCTGGTATGTGTAGTGCAACGAACCTGCCGTTCATAAGACGGCAAACTGCTCCCAGAGAGTTACGTTTCTTGGGCCAGCGATTACAGTCACCGCCCTCGGTTATGGCGACTGGGGTTTGAGGACCATCAGGAAGGCTAGTATTGTATACAAAGATACACTCTGGGGACACTTACCACCAAGTTCCCGATGACCATGACCATCATGAAGACGATGAGACACATGCCCTGTCCGGCCACCTCCATACAATCCCACATGGTCTCGATCCACTCCCCGCACAGCACCCGGAACACCATCAGGAACGAGTGGAAGAAGTCGTGCATGTGCCAGCGGGGCAGCTTACAGTCCAGGGCGATCTTACACACACAGTCTTTGTAGTTCTTGCCGAACAGCTGCATGCCGACCACGGCAAAGATGAAGACGATGAGCGCTAAGACGAGGGTCAGGTTTCCCAGGGCGCCAACAGAGTTACCGATGATCTTGATCAGCATGTTGAGTGTGGGCCATGACTTGGCCAGTTTAAACACTCTTAGCTGAGGGAGAGGGGCATGGAAGAGAGTGATGGAGAGGGGAGGGAGGAAGAGAGAGAGCGGGAGGAAGAGAGGATGTGAGAATGATGGAAGAAGGGAGAGAGGAAAATACTCATTAGCAGCTGGGGTTTGAGTGATCAATAGTTCTGGTTGCGGAAATGGCTCTTGGGGTATTGGTATGATAATTGATAGAGCAGAAGCAGTCATTATGAAAACTAGCAGTACATAGACTAGTAAGGCAGTATATACAGTAGGTTGTATTGCATACAAGTAAATGTATCACTACAACAGACAGTGCTGTAGTTGAGCAACACCATGTAATCATTCAGCACGTGAATCAATGCACACTGTGGAATTGATATGATTTGTGTACACAACTGACAGACACGTACATTTGGGGGGAGGACGGGGCTAAAAGAGAGATTACCAATCGGAATGATCTGAGCACGGACAGCCCCTCCACGTCAGCCAATGCCAGCTCCACTAACGATAGGGTCACAATGAAGCCATCAAAGCAGTTCCACCCTTCCTGGAAGTAGTAGTAGGGATCCATGGCAACCAGCTTGGCAAACATCTCCACAGCAAAGATCCCTGTGAACACCTGGTAGGGACAAATAGAGGTCAGAGGTCAGTTGGAGTAGCTGCTACGAAAACATTTACCTTCCAAAGTGACAAACAGAGGTCAGACGTACTGTAGGAACTGGTACGATAATTCTTTAAAAAAGTTAGCAGTGAGCACTACCTTAGATGGAAATTAAGATTAGCCCACTAGCAAGAGGCTAGCACTTACTTCAATTAAGATTCAAGAACGCTTTCTGGAGTCTCTTTGAATGCATTTCCAATGTCTCCATGGCGTGTGTTTCTCTGTCTAAAGAAGACCCTTGTGTAGGCTGCCTTCACATTCATAATGTGCAAAACTAGCTCCCTTAGGACAGTGACATTTTCATCACAGGGCAGACGTTTGGCTAGCAGAATGTCACCTAAGCTAGTAGAAATTGTGGTTTACTAGCCCGGCTAGTCAGTGCTTAAAATCCTTACTTTCCATTCCTTACATCTGCTCTGAAGTCAGTAAGGCCACTGTGACACCTCTGTGTTCTGCTAATGAGTCTAATGAATGGCTAAAGGTCACAGTTAATCATGGAGTCAGCTGATGTAACACCCTGGGTGTCCATCGATCAAGGCGTGGCCGGGCAGTGTTTGTGTGTGCGCGTGTGTGTGTGTGTGTGTGTGTGTGTGTGCGTGAGAGCATTTGTGTGCGTGAAGATGACTCATGCTTCAAGGTTATACCCAACCCATGAATGAAAATACCTCTAACAGAACACACACACTGCCCGATGCTGAATATCACAAATAATTTCACAACAAACACACACTGGTCTAATATGTAAAAGACTGATCTCACAATTTACTGAAAGTGATACCTTTTCCAGCTGCTGTAAATTGATCAAACCGCTAATATCAATATCCTAACCACACCACAGAAAGAGAGACTGTGTTCTACTAATATGCTATCCATGCTAACAACATGTAGTAGCAACAACTAGTAGCTTTAGCTAACATGCTAACTAGACAGTAAAATCCTATGTGCATCAGCTCTACTTTTACTGTGTTTCTGTGGAAATTCTAATAGCATCCATGATAACAGCATCAGCTAGTTGCTTTAGCTTTAGCTTGCATTAGCTAGTAGGCTTAAGGCCCTAAGCAATATGCTGAAACCGTATGTGCAGCTCAGGATTTTGACTCAGTTCCTGTAGAAATGCTAATTGTAAAAAGGGCCAGGTTGGGATTTCAGAAAGAAAGAGCCGTTCTTCAGGCACCATTTTAGGGGAGCTCATCGATCAGGCAGCATAAAATATTAATGTGGGCCACCCACCAACCTGGCATGCAGCACAGAGACAGAGCAGGCAGTGTGAAGCAGATTGCTGCATGGGACAAGGAAATAGCAGCACAGAAGAATCATATGATAAGGGGGGGGGGGGGGGGGGTTGAGAGAAAGGAAAAAGGACAGAGAGAGAGAGAGAGACTCCTACAGTATACAGACCAGCCCCATGTAAGAAATGGGGAGAGAGGAGGGGGGCGAGAAGGAGAGAGGAGAGGAGCAGAGAGGAGAAAGACACAAGGAAGATGTGTATAGATTCAGGGACACTGTAGGTAGGGGGTCCGGGAACGTTTTCATTTAGCTTTGAATAGCCAATGAAAGAACTGCCAATTATGTGTACCAAAATAACACAGCTCTCTCAGCAGACGACAAGCGAATAGATCTTATAGGAGGAGATGTCATTGTCAACGCACCACGACAAGGACGAGATAACGATCACATGCCAGATTCTGTTCAGTTTTTTAATGAACACACTATCAATGATGGGATATACAATGGAAACAAGACAGAGAGTTGAGAGAGAGAGAGAGGCCTGCGGTGGACACATCGTGGTCTAGCTCGCAGTTAGTGTCGCCGCCCCCAGGTGCACACATATGAATCTGTCTGAAACACACACTCTCCTCCTGTCTTTCCCGTCCCCTCTACTGACTGTCCTATCAAGTGGGTTGAATTAATTGAGCTAAATACTAGAAAGTGTCTAATGTTACCATATACTTTCTAAGTTAATACCATATAAATACTAGGTAAGTACTAACTTGAAGTGCCAGCTTAAAGTACTTTTTAAAGTGGCACTTCACCACTTTTTTAACCTCATATTCATTATCTACAGCGCCATACCAGTGTCTACATGTGAATATGAGGTTAAAAAATGCCCCGTTAAGTACCAGCTTATAACGGCTGTAAAATACCACACACACACACACACACAAAAAAAGAGATCCTCACCAGGTTTCCCACAGACAGCACCTCCTCAAAGTGCGGGGTCATGGGGTAGTGCTCCATGGCCATGAAGAGGGTGTTGAGAACGATACAGATGGTGATGGCCAGGTCCACGAAAGGGTCCATGACGATCAGGTTGACAATCTCCTTGATCTTCAGCCAGATGGGACAACACTCCCAGATGAGGAAGATGTTGGAGAATTTATACCAGCAAGGTGGACAACTACGCTGAGACTCCTCCAGTTCTGAGAAAATTGATTAAGAGACCACGCCAGGAAAGGAATATATCAAAAATCCAAATAATAGAATAGTCTCCAACAGCGCGTATCCTGTCCCTGCCCACCTGGCACTACAGCCAGGCTTAAGGAAACACTCAAAGTATTTGAAAGAAAACAGAGACACATGTTTTAAAATAATGATAATATGTTCTGTTTATGTAGTAATAATATTATGTATTATTAGTATTAGTATGTCATGCAGTGTGTCTGTAAGTACAAGAATGACAAGCAATAGTTTTAGAACACCTACTCATACAAGGGTTTTTCTTTATTTGTACTATTTTCTACATTGTAGAATAGTAGTGAAGACATCAGCACTATGAAATAAGACATATGGAATCATGTAGTAACCAAAAAAGTGTTAAACAAATCAAACTATATGTTATATTGTGAGATTCTTCAAATAGCCACCCTTTGCCTTGATGACAGCTTTGGACACTCTTGGCATTCTCTCAACCAGTTTCATGAGGTAGTCATCTGGAATGCATTTCAATAAACAGGTGTGCCTTGTTAAAAGTTCATTTGTGGAATTTCTTTCCTTCTTAATGCGTTTGAGCCAATCAGTTGTGTTGTGACAAGGAAGGGGGGTATATAGTAGATGGCCCTATTTGACAAAATACCAAGTACATATTATGGCAAGAACAGCTCAAATAAGCAAAGAGAAATGACAGCCCATCATTACTTTAAGACATGAAGGTAAGTCAATACGGAAAATTTGGACATTAGACCGGTGGAAATGTGTCATTTGGTCGGGAGTCCAAGTTGGAGATTTTTGGTTCCAACAGCAGAGTCTTTGTGAGACGCGGTGTGGGTGAACGGATGATGTTCGCATGTGCAGTTCCCACCGCAAAGCATGGAGGAGGAGGTGTGATGGTGTGGGGGTGCTTTACTGGTGACACTGTCTGTGATTTATTTAGAATTCAAGGCACACTATAACCAGCATGGATACAACAGCATTCTGCAGGACTATCATCTGGTAGGACTATCATGTGTTTTTCAACAGGACAAAGACCCAACCCACCTCCAGGCTGTGTAAGGGATATTTGACCAAGAAGGAGAGTGATGGAGTGCTGCATCAGATGACCTGGCCTCCACAATCACCCGACCTCAACCTAACTGAGATGGTTTGGGATGAGTCGAACCGCAGAGTGAAGGAAAAGCAGCCAACAAGTGCTCAGCATATGTGGGAACTCCTTCAAGACTGTTGTAAAAGCATTCCAGGTGAAGCTGGTTGAGAGAATGTCAAGAGTGTGCAAAGCTGTCATCAAGGCAAAGGGTGGCTAATTTGAAGAATCTCACATTTATTTTGATTTGTTTAACACTTTTTTAGTTTCTACATGATTCCATATGTGTTATTTCATAGTTTTGATGTCTTCACCAATATTCTACAATGTAGAAAATAGTACAAATAAAGACAAACCCTTCAGTGAGTAGGTGTTCTAAAATGTTTGACCAGTAGTGAATATAGATATAGATATAGGAGATGTTGAACTGTTCGTCCAACGAGAGAGAAGGGCACCTCAGTTGAATCCCGTTTGGGGATCAATAAAGTCTTAACGTAAAAATCTTATCTTAAATCAGTTAGAAAAAGAAATAGCGAAATAGAAAGAACTGTTTGTCCAAAAAAAAGGGTGTCTAAGGTTTAGACTAAGAAAATATGGGAAGTAAGATCTGCCTTTCTTCGACATCAGATTTGAAACTTTTTGGTTTACACTGTCAGCTGAAAACAATAGAGCATGGAAATAGCTAGTTAGTTAGTGTCGGGAAATTAATAGTATGAATAGTATAGGGACAGTACCCTCCACTAGTGTGTTGGTGATGACGCTCATGACACTGTTGGCCCGCTCTTTCCTTCCGAAGGAGGTATTGAGCTGGTCCACAGACACCATCAGGGAACCAGACAGCTTCTTCTTCACCTCAACCTCAGTAGTGGGCTGCCAGGAGGAAGAAGAAGAATCAAGCACTGATGGTAGTCAAACCATGAACACCATCCCACAGCGCCATCGCTGGCCAGGGAGGGATGTGCTCTTGTAACAAGACTGGATTGGAAGGAGGGGTTAGGCCCATATTGGAGGTTGGTCATTCTTTGGTTGGCACAGCGGATAGTACTGTATTTGTCTTGTTGTTGCTAGATGTTGAGAGTATGTTGTGTCTAGAAACATGCAGGTCATACGCAGCCAGTGTGGGAGCAGTGGTATGGGGATATTTGACAGTTACATAATACTTGAATAAGAATGTAACATCCTGATATTGAACAGGGAAGTGTTTTGTATTTGTGTGTGTAGGTATTAACGTTGTGACTTACCTATTCTCTGAAACGTGTCAAATAGGTTCCAACCACCATTACATCACACCCATTCTAACTAAATGTCCCCCTGCCTAAATGTCCCCCTGCCTAAATGTTCCAATGCTGCCACTTCGACCGTGTCCGAATACCCGTACTTGCGTTCTCAATAGTAGGCTGGTTGAGTATAAGAAAATTGAACGTTTGAAAGTATGTGACATTTTGAAAAGGTCATATGGGTTTAAATGCCAGGATGTCATACTAATTTCGCCTTCTATATCTAGTAGAATTCGCTGCAACACTATTGAGGGAAGAAAAGCGCCTTTTCAGACCCACGTGTGTTTGACAACAGCTGATAATCAGATAAGAGGACGCGCTGTACCCAAATGAAGGAGTGGCGGGAAACGGCGCAATTGCGCATTAGACGACGCCTTCTCGGTACGGGGTGAGCCTAGTATGTTGATATTGGTTGGTTACTGCATACATTTATACTAGACAGTACGTTCTATATAGTATGTAGTATGATTAGTACACAGTATGCTGTTTTATTAAGTAGTAGGCAAGAAAGATTTCAGACACAGCCTTTTTTCTACTTTCCCAATATTATCCTGTCCCTAACCCCATCCACACTCAGCACTCCACACTATCTGATAGTAATCCATTTTCTATTTGACCCTGAAATATCACCTTCAAGTCCTGTAACAAATCCTGTAGCATTTGAGGAGAACATAGAGGGAAGAGTAGTCTGGTTACTGTAGGAGAACACTAGGAGAACACAGGGGCAACACTATTCGGATTGCGGTCGTTCCAGTCGTCATGCATTGAGCATGCACCAAGTCAAAGAGTAGGAGAGGATAGGATAGACATCATAGCCACTAGTTTGGTTGTTATCATGCTGGCTAGTTCAAAACATTGTACAAGACCTGGTAGAAGGGCAGGTCAAACTACCATGCTGCTTACTAGCAAGAGAGAAAGATTGGTTTGGTTTTTTTCATTTTGTTTGTTTTGGTTTGCTCACAGTTGATTGTTTGAAAAGGAAGGAAATATTTCCTCTATTTTGAAGAGGGTTTTTACTTACAATGACTGTTATATGTGGTTGTTTATACCTATCTTAGATGACTGCACTGACTATACGTCGCTCTAAGATAAGACAGTTTGCTAAATGACTAAAATATTAAAGGGATAGTTAAAGATTTTGGCAATTAAGCCCTTTTTTCTACTTACACAGAGTCAGATTAACTCATGGATACCATTATGTCTCTGTGTGCAGTCTGAAGGAAGTTGAAGGTAGTTTCTGGAGCCATTATTAACTAGCATGAGTGCAATGACTGGAAGTCTACAGGAGCAAAGGCCTTGTTGCCAAAATCTCGAACTATCCCTTTAATGTCAATGTAACACCGTTTGGAGTGAGAAAATGAAAACGTTGAGATATAAAACAACAGTATGCTGGAAGTCACTGAAAACCCCAGTTATAAAGTAACAATAAGAACATGTTTTTCTTATAAAGTAAACTAAAGTTTCTCTATTTTGCTTCTTTGGGTTGGGGGGCAGCATATCATACACGAGACACTAGGAGCAGGGGAGGAGGGCGAGCGCAGATAGCGCAGACATACGGGCTTGCAAAGAAAAAAGTTGAGAAGAGAGACAGAGAGAATAAGAAAGTGAGGGAAGAGAGAAAGTTGAGAAAGAGGGGGCCATGCCTAGACGAGACGGGTCTGAGTTACTCATTGACTTCCTTACACTGTCGTCAGCAGATGCCTTATCTATTTTCACCTCAGGCAGAAGGCGTCCGCCGGTCCCCGGACTGATCAGCGACACCACGCCGTTGCAGTCCACCGTTGAGTTCCTCTTCCCGCCGCCATGGTGGTAGCCCGTGTAGCTGCTCCGTCGGTACGGACTGAACAGGGAGTCCCGCCTCTCCTCGCACTCCTCCACAGTGCTATGCTCGTCATCGGCGAACTCGTTCTCCGAGCCCACGTCCTTGCCGCGGCCCTTGAAGCTGAAGATGCTGCTCTTGCTGTTGTGCCTCGACAGGAACGGCGAGCCTGGGATACTGAGGAGGGACTGCAAGGGGACAAGAAGACAATGAGATGAGGAGAGAAGAGGAAACGAGAGGAGAGAGATTGATGTAGCTGTGTAAAACTCCTGACACAAAGCATACAAAAGAGCCCTGAAGGTCGTGGGTTGAATCCCCACAACCACCTTTCCTACTATCTGTCCTCCTGCCTTACGTCTTTATCTGTTTTAGTACTGTCTACATCAGGGATCTCCGTCCCGTAAATTCTCTCTCCAGCCCTAATCCAGTGCACCTGATTGTAATAATTAGCTGGTTGATAAGTTGAATCAGATTAGTTACAACTGGGGTTGGAGTGAAAACCTACAGGAAGTAGTTGTCCAGGAACAGGGTTGGAGAGCCCTGGTCTAAATGTAGTTTCAAAAACATGAAAGGAAGGTGGAATTCCTATTGAACTACATATGGAATTATAGGATCCCTATGAGAAGTCCAATCTCCTTGAGAGAAGAAAAGAGACGAAGTGGGTTGTTTTGAGTCATTGATTGTGCCATTACTTGGGACAATCCTCGTTGTCATCAATTCTGGGGTCAAAATGAAAGGAAACATCTGTGTGTGTGTGTGTGTGTGTGTGTGTCACTTAGGGAAATTCTGATGGAGAGTGATCAAGTGACCTACTAAACACAGGGAAATGCATCATAATAAAAATAATATATTGGACTTCTATTTTCAATGATCCAATGCTGCTTTACAATTGTCAAAACTAAACAAAAAACAGAGATCCAAACAAGACAACGGCAGACTAACAACAGGAAGAAACAGAAAATGTAACAAAGAGAAGGGGGAGGGGCTTAAAGAAGGGAAAAGACTGTGATGTGTCGCACTTGGGAACGGCAAGGTGGCCTGCTGTGGTGGAACGGAGTGAGCGAGTAGGGTGCTAGGGGAGAAGAAGGTCAAAGAGTTGGGGGGGGAGGGGCAAGGTGATGAAGGGCTTTGTAGGTCAGAAGGAGGATATTGTAGTTAATGCGTTGGGAGACAGGGAGACAGTGGAGTTCACAGAGGATGGGGGTGATGTGCTGCCAGGACTCAGTGTGCGTGAGGAGTTGGGCTGCAGAGTTCTGAACTATTTGGAGCTTACGGAGGGAGCTTGAGTTGATGCTGGAGAGTAGTGAGTTGCAGTAGTTGTAAACAGGAGGTGATGAATGTGTGGAGGAGAGTTTCAGCTGCAGGACGGAAGGTTTGAAGAATGAGGATTTTACAGTTTGTTGGATGTAATGGTCGAAGGAGAGGGTGGAGTCCAGGAGGACGCCAAGATTGCGTGCACAGGGGGCGTGGGGACCAATGGTGTCATCAATGGTGAGAGTGAGGTTGCCAACTTTGCAGAGTGTGGTTTTGGTGCCTATGAGAAGGAGTTTGGTTTTGCCACTATTTAGCTTGAGGAAGTTGTGTTGCATCCAGGTTTTTAATGTGGCAGGATTCAATGTGGGTCAGAGGTGTGTTGAGGAGGGATTTGGTGCTCAGGTAGATCTGGGTGTCTTCGGCGTAGCAGTGGAAGTCGAGATTGAAGTGGCGGAGGATCTGACCAAGGAGGAGGATGTAGATGATGAAGAGTAGGGAACCCAGCACAGAGCCCTGGTGAACACCCTGTGTGTCAGCAGCGGAGTCAGAGGTATGACCATTGAGGGAGGTGTAGTGGGTCCGGTTGGTAAGGTATGATTGTAGCCAGTAAAGCGCAGTGCCCTCATACCCAGACCCTCAAGTCTGGTGAGCAGGACTTGATGATGGTTCACCGTGTCGTGTAATCAAATAATTAGGTGACTGACATCCTACCCCAGCAAGGTCAAACACAGGACAGTCAGACAGGAGAAACACACAGCTGAGCCCAACGCTGCATGGGAAAGATTCACTTCCTGCTTCTACTTTGTGTTTTTCTTCTATGGGTACACTCATTATTGCTGCCAGTCCACGCAAAGTCGGAACATTGACTTGAATGGGATTCTCCATTCTAGTTATTCTATGGAAATATGAGCTGTATGCATACCACTGTTCTCACTGTGAACCTGGACCTGTACTGTATCTGTAAGCCTGCTTGAGTACTCATCTGGTTGGCGGGTCTATTCTCTATGACTGATGATGACGATGACCAAGATCTCAGACAAAACATAGTTCTAACACCCATAGAATTCACATGAACGCATGAACGAATACTGCCCTGTGTTGTTGAACAGATACAGTAACAGTACCCTATGAAAGATGCCAGAGCAAAACAACACTGTGTGACTGCTCTTCTCTCACTGAAACATTCATGTACTCACTGTTAATAATTCAAGCCTTGAATGCATGCTACTGTATCTTTAGCTACAACATATATACAAACAGTACTGTATATGTTATGATGCTATAAAGCTCTAAATAGTGTTTATCTGAGTTTATCGCTCAAGGCTAAATGATCTATGCCCCAGAATACATTGCACCGTGACCTTCAACCTTCGTCATCTCACCTGGTTCATGATGGAAGACTTTCGACCCAACCGGTTGTCAGGGAAACGGAAGCGGCTCCTCTTGCTGCCGTCGTCTGACTCGGATTTGACGAACTTCTCGCAGTCCCCCTTCTCCTCCCGCTGCGACTGCTCTTTCTGGCGCCACTTCTTCTTGCGGTTGCGCCGCTCCTTGGCGCTCTTGGAACTGAGCTTGGACATCTCTGACGAGCTACAGGACAGGTTCCCCCCACCGTCGTCCTCCGCTACGTCCTCCGACACCGTGCCTGCCGACGTCGCCATGGCGTTGGCCTATCGCAGACCGCAACACCAGGACAGAGAGAGAGTGAAAAAAACACCTGTGTGTCCAGCCCTCCTGAAGCCTAATTTATACACTGTGCAAATACGCAATGCATTTAGCTAGCTACTCAAAATGGCAATACTGCATAGTTCCATCAAGATACAAATTGCGGGGCTGCAGCTGCACTTGACTTACTTCACTTGGGGCTGTGGAAGTGTGCATCTTTTTGCTAAGCAAGTACGCAGAACAGCCATTTTGCGTAGCTAGGCTTCAGAGACATGGCTGTACAGCTTATATCAGGCTAAACAGACTTAAACTAAGCATATGTGACAGACAGGGTTCGAACCCCGGTTTGCTGTGAGCCAGAAGAGTGCATTAGCCCGCTAAGCCAAAGCCTAGGCATTGGCTCAGGAAGCCCATGCAGATCTTCAGGTCTCAGGCAAGGTTACTCACCTCCGTCACAAACACAGTGAGGTATAGGAGCACGGTAACGAACACGGCTCCACTGCTTATATTAGGCACAACAGATTTAAACCAAAGAGACAGTCAAGGATAGGAGTAAAGTAAGCAGAGACAGTGGCAATAGAAAAACAAGCACATACAGTATACACAGAAAGCTGCTGAGAGACAGACAGACGGTCAGACAGAACTGACAGACAGAACAGACAGACAGACAGAACAGAACAGACAGACAGACACTGACCTGTGTGGCCTCCTGCAGAGCCAGTGACAACAGAGACAGAGAAACAAACACAAATGACCAAACACATATGCACTATATCCGGAAAAGGGTGCCATTTCGCAACCTCATAGACATGCTGAGACACAAAGACACTGGGATACTGACCTGTGCAGCCTCTTGCTGGTTCTTGATCTGCTCCAGCATGGCTTTGAACTCAGCCTCTTTTTGCTCGGCCTCCTCCATGGTGGCCTGGTTCTGCTCCTCATAGGCCATGGCCACCACAGCCAGGATCAGATTGACCAGGTAGAAGGACCCCACGAAGATCACCAGCACAAAGAAGATCATGTAGGTCTTCCCTGCTGCCCGCAGGGTCTGGGAGGGGAGAGAGAAGACAACAGAGGGTATCAGATACACTGATATTCGACCTATAACCACTGACCTCTAAACCAAACAACATCCCTTCCCTGCCATCCTCAGGGTCTGGAAGAGAACAGAGAGTACAGCAGAGCATCAGACACTTGTCACTCATCCAGTCCTCCAGAATAGGCTGTCACTTTGTTTCCCCCTCCCCCCCTGTACTCAGATCTGGTTCATTCCACTGCTAACATATGACAGGGCTGTGAGGTTCATATTGAGGTAGAGTTAGAGGGTAGAGGTCAGAGGTTATGTATCAGTTACTGATTAGTCATGAAGATATCCGGGCTGTGTAGAAATGTAGAATCTACTGTAACACTTCCTCACTTTAAACACAATCAATTATATTTAAGATTCCTTTCTGCATACTAGAGCGTGATGCATATTCGAATTCACTGTCATGTACGTTATGTACGCTGATAATCAATGATTTATAACTGATTTGAAACTAGGAAGTAGGAATTATTCTTGGGTGTGCCAGCGCCAGAAGCACTTCCATGCACTGACTGCATTTCGCTAGGTTCCCAGTGTGTGTGTGTGTGTATATTAGTTTCCCAGCATGGGCACAACACCCCAATATCAGCATTTTGACCTAGATTTCCAAGCAGTGCAGTGAAAGCACACTCCACCAGCGAGCTAGCGAGCTAGCTAACTGAAGCCCAATGATTTCAGTGAATTGGGATGCTATCCCCAGCGGAGAGAGGATTAAGAGGCTCGAGCAGAAGCACAGAGCAGCCATGTCATGTACTAGTTTTCTACCGTATAAATGCAGAGGCAATATTTCAGTCTACTGGAAAAAAAGTAGTCCACTTAGGGAATAGGTTGCCATTTTGGATGCACATTTAGTTCCCCTTTCAAAAGAGGGAGTAAAGTATGGTCTGCACTAGGGCCCTTCAAAAGAGGGTGCATGGTCTGTAGGGAGCAGAGTTGAGGCAGAGAGAGAGGACTTCCTGGGTTCTGGCAGAAGCAATTCCCTACCCCATCAATTATGGATGCGGTTTACATGTAGTGCTGGTAAGAATATTCAACACAACACACTGCGACACTCCCCAGCAAGACAGGGTAGGAGCACAAACTGCCAAAAGGACAGAAACTCTACTGTCCTCCTGTTCCACACATAGACTTCCCCCTGACATTAGGACAGCAGAGTCCATAAAATAACTAGCTTACCAAGACCGTGATATGCGGCCGTCTCTCAAAGCTATCTTAACATTTTACATTTCAAAAACATTTTCAAATGTTTTACCTTTATCTTACCTTAAGATGACTGCACTCACTGTAAGTCGCTCTGGATAAGCGCGTCTGCTAAATGACCACAATGTAAATGTACTGCAGGCCAAATATTCTACACACACACACACACACCTGAGCATACTCTGGATACAGTGCATATGATTGGCTGCAATCTTAAAACCTGGTCATTTTTGAGCGGGTAGTTTATGCATGCATAATCTAAATGCTAGGTTGAACCATAATGGTCTGACAATCTGATACAATACAATGGGAAATCATTTCAGATCATTTCAGATTTTCCTCCTTAGGAAACCAGCACATATTGTACTGTAGTATCTTGATTTAAAACAGGAGAGCACAAATATCCTTCTGGAATACAGATGAACGCAAACGGTGACTTGATTCTCCATATTACAAAGCTCAGATGAGCGAACACTGGCACGTGCACAACAGTAGATTTGGAGATCTGATAAAAAAACGGGTCTCTACTGAGCTAAAAGAGAAGAAGCCATGTAACCTGCATCCCAAACGGCAACCAATTCCCTATATAGTGCACTACTTTAACCATAGCCCTATGGGCCCTGGTCAAAAGTGGCTCGCTATATAGGGAACAAGGTGCCATTTGGGATGCAGACGTAGTCTCCTTGATTTCCCATACTGTAATCCCCAGGTCCTCATCCTTTCCTTCTCCTCCCTCTGACCACTCCTGCCCTCTCTGCTCCGTATGACAAAGCCTAAGCGTCTCTTTCCACCATTCTAGAGAGCCTGTCTGGCTGAGGAGCTGCATCCCATATGGCACCCTAAATATGTAGTGCACTATGGAATAAGGAGCCACAGTGTGGAAATTAGGCTGTAAAACAGGCAGTATGAGTCGAGCCAGGGGCCACAGTATGGAGATTAGGCTGTAAAGAGGGCAGTATGAGTCGAGCCAGGAGCCACAGTGTAGAGATTAGGCTGTAAAACAGGCAGCATGAGTCGAGCCAGGAGGCACAGTATGGAGATTAGGCTATAAAACAGGCAGTATGAGTCGACACAGGGGCCACAGTATGGAGATTAGGCTGTAAAACAGGCAGCATGAGTCGAGCCAGGGGCCACAGTATGTAGATTAAATTGCTGAACTGTAAAACAGGATAAGCTAAGATATGAGCTAAGAGCCATAGTATGAATATGAGAACGCTGAGCTGCAAGACAGCATGAGTCGATCCAAGAGCCAGCATATGGAGGTGAAGCTGCTAGGCTGAAAGCCTGTGCGAGTTGAGCCCAGAGAACACAGTATTTATATTAGACTGGAGGATGGGGAGTCTTTGGGTCATACAGTAGCAGGTGGGAGGTGGGAGGGATATATTTCTCTTGACAGGAATCCAGTGTTCTCTACTAGCGCTTGTCCTTGCATGTGTCTGAAATGGCATTCAATACCTATATGTGGTGCACTACTATTGGCCAGTTGCATATTCCACTCTCCTTGAGACACCATCAGACACAAAAATCCCAAGAAAATATATGGCCAAAAGTAGTGCACTATATAGGGAATAGGGTGCCATTTTCCCTGTATCTCAGGTATAAGAAAACACTATCCTCCCTTCCCCCAGACGTTATTGCTATACTGTGCTGTAATCTATACTGTAATGGGGGGGGGGGGGGGGGGGGGGGTGTAAAGATGTAATGTATAATATCACCCAAAGTCAAGCAAATCGGACAGCTGAATATGTGGACAACGCATTTTGCATTTGACTCAAAAGTGAAAACCAAACCAATATATAATTTGGTAAAGGATGACCATGTGAAACAACAAGCCTGTCTCCCCAGCATAGAGATACAATAGCATAGATATCCACTACCGTTCAAAAGTTTGGGGTCACTTATAAAACTCCTTGTTTTCCATGAAAAGATACATGAAATGAATTGTAAAATGAATAGGAAATACAGTCAAGATGATGACAAGGTTATAAATAATGATTTTTAGTTTAAATAATAATTGTGTCCTTCAAACTTTGCTTTCGTCAAAGAATCCTCAATTTGCAGCAATTACAGCCTTGCAGACCGTTGGCATTCTAGTTGTCAATTTGTTGAGGTAATCTGAAGAGATTTCATCCCATTCTTCCTGAAGCACCACCCACAAGTTGGATTGACTTGATGGGCACTTCTTACGTACCATACGGTCAAGCTTCTCCCACAACAGCTCAATAGGGTTGAGATCCAGTGACTGCGCTGGCCACTCCATTATAGACAGAATACCAGCTAACTGCTTCTTCCCTGAATAGTTCTTGCATGGTTTGGAGCTGTGCTTTGGGTCATTGTCCTGTTGTAGGAGGAAATTGGCTCCAATTAAGCGGCGTCCACAGGGTATGGCATGGCGTTGCAAAAAATGGAGTGATAGCCTTCCTTCTTCAAGATCCCTTTTACCCTGTACAAATCTACAACTTTACCACCACCAAAGCACCACCAGACCATCACATTGCCTTCACCATGCTTGACAGATGGCGTCAAGCACTCCTCCAGCATATTTTCATTTTTTCTGCATCTCACAAATATTCTTCATTGTGATGCGAACACCTCAAACTTAGATTTGTCTGTCCATAACACTTTTTTCCAATCTTCCTCTGTCCAGTGTCTGTTTTCTTTTGCAAATTGTTATCTTTTATTGGCTTGTCTGAGATATGGCTTTTTCTTTGCAACTCTGCCTAGAAGGCCAGCATCCCGGAGTCGCCTCTTCACTGTTGACGTTGAGATGTTGGTGTTTTGCGGGTACTATTTAATGAAGCTGCCAGTTGAGGACTTCTGAGGCGTCTGTTTCTCAAACTAGACACTAATGCACTTGTCCTTTTGCTCAGTTGTGCACCGGGGCCTCCCACTCCTCTTTCTATTCTGGTTAGAGACAGCTTGCGCTGTTCTGTGAAGGGAGTAGTTCACAGCGTTGTACGAGATCTTCCGTTTCTCGCATGGAATAGCCTTAATTTCTCAGAACAAGAATAGACTGATGAGTTTCAGAAGAAAAATCTTTGATCTTCTGACCATTTTGAGCCTGTAATTGAACCCACAAATGCTGGTGCTCCAGATTCTCAACTAGTCTAAAGAAGGCAGTTTTATTGCTTCTGTAATCAGAACAACAGTTTTCAGCTGTGCTATCATAATTGCAAAAGAGTTTCCTAATGATCAATTAGCCTTTTAAAATTATAAACTTGAATCAGCTAACACAACGTGCCATTGGAACACAGGAGTGATGGTTGCTGATAATGGGCCTCTGTACGCCTATGTAGATATTCCATTAAAAATCAGCCGTTTCCAGCTACAGTAGTCATTTACAACATTAACAATGCCTACACTGTATTTCTGATCAATTTGATGTTATTTTAATGGCCAAAAAAAAACATTTCTAAGTGACCCCAAACTTTTGAACGGTAGTGTATACTGTAATATAATACTGTATATCATACTGTTTACCCTATATCATACTGTATGTCCTACTGCATATCATACTGCATAATGTATATAATACTGTATACCATACTGTTTATCATAATTTATACTGTATATCATACTCACCAGCATGTAGAGGTTCTCCCAGAAGTCCTGTGTCATGAGTCTGAAGAGAGCCAGGAAAGCCCATCCAAAGCTATCGAAGCTGGTGTAACCGTAGTTTGGATTCCTCCCAGCTTTCATGCATGTGTAGCCCTCGGGGCAGCGGCTGGGGGGAGAGGAGAGAGGGCCACACAGCCATTCAATGACTCATTAAACTGTATACAGTGCATTTGGAAAGTAATCATACCCCTTCACTTTTTCCACATTTTGTTATGTCCCAGCCTTATTTTAAAATGGATTAAATCATCCCCCCCACCCCCCTCATCAATCTCCAAACAATGTCCCATCATTAAAATTTTTGCAGATGTATTAAAAATAAGAAACTGAAATATGACATTTACATAAGTATTCAGACCCTTTACTCAGTATGTTGTTGAAGCAACTTTGGCAGTGATTACAGTCTTAGTGGGTATGACACTACAAGCGTGGCACAACTGTATTTGGAGAGTTTCTCCCATTCTTCCCTGCAGATCCTCTCAAGCTCTGTCAGGTTGGATGGGGAGCGTTGCTGCACAGCTATTTTCAGGACTCTCGAGGGGTGTTCGAACGGGTTCAAGTCCGGACTCTCGCTGTGAGGACATTCAGAGACTTGTCCCAAAGCCACTCCTGTGTTGTCTTGGCTGTGTGCTTAGGGTCGTTGTCCTGTTGGAAGGTGGACCTTCGCCCCAGTCTGAGGTCCTGAGCACTCTGGAGCAGGTTTTCATCAAATATCTCTCTGTACTTTGCACCGTTCATCTTTGCCTCGATCCTGACTAGTCTGCCAGTCCCTGCCACTGAAAATATCCTCACATCATGATGCTGACACCACCATGCTTCACCGTAGGGATGGTGCAGGTTTCCTCTAAACGTTTAGCATTTAGGCCAAAGAGTTTAATCTTGGTTAAATCAGACCAGATAATCTTGTCCCTCATGGTCAGAGTCTTTAGTGGGCCAAGTGGGCTGTCAAGTGCCTTTTACTGAGGAGTGGCTTCCGTCTGGTCACTACCATAAAGGCTTGATTGGTGGAGTGCTGCAGAGATGGTTGTCCTTCTGGAAGGTTCTCCCATCTCCACAGAGGAACTCTAGAGCTCTGTCAAAGTGACCAAAGTGACCTTGGTCACCTCCCTGGCCAATATCCTTCTCCACCGTATGCTCAGTTTGACTGGGCGGACAGCTCTAGGAAGAGTCTCGGTGGTTCCAAACTTCTTCCATGTAAGAATGATGGAGGCCACTGTGTTCTTGGGGACCTTCAATGCTGCAGACTTTTTTTGGTACCCTTCCCCAGATCTGTGCCTCGACACAAACCTGTCTCGGAGCTCTACGGACAATTCCCTTGACCTCATAGCTTGGTTTTTGCTCTTACATGCACTGTCAACTGTTGGACCCAAGCAACTGATTTTACCACAGGTGGACTCCAGTCAAGTTGCAGAAACATCTCAAGGATGATCAATGGAAACAGAATGCACCTGAGCTCAATTTTAAGTCTCATAGCAAAGAGTCTAAATACTTATGTAAATAAAGTATTTCTGTTTTTTATTTGTAATAAATTTGCAAAAGAAATACAGTTCACGCTTATGGGGTATTGTGTGTAGATTGATCAGGATTTTTTATTTATTTAATCCATTTTAGAATAAGGCAGTAACGTAACAAAACATGGAAAATGTGAAGGTCTGAATACTTTCAAAATGCACTGTACATACAAAAACATCATGGTTGCCGTATCGTACAGTTGTCTGGTTTAATAAAAGGATAAGAGAAGAGTGGGTCTGAAGAGGAGAAGGACGGACAGACAGACAGACAGACAGACAGACAGACAGACAGACAGACAGACAGACAGACAGACAGAGTAGGTACTCACCCAGAATCTGAGCTGTTGCCACATAAAAGGGCATCCAATTGTCCAGGCAGGAAGTAGAAATTGGCTGGTGAAAGAAACACACACACACACACACACAGAACAGCATCAAAAAAGCATCTCTCTAGCTATGTAGAGGGATATAGGACAAAGGTTTCCAGAGAATTGAAACCTTTTGCTATGGTGTGCCACTGTGCGCTACAGAACACAACCCTGGTGTGTTTGACTGTGACTAGGCTACTTACTGTCGTTATTGATGTATTCATTCCAGTCGAAGCCTTTGCTGCCGTTGGCCAAGTAGTTCTCGGTGGAGTTGATTGGCCAAATCACGCATTTTTGCCGTAGGTTGCCCATGAAGAGCTGTAGTCCAATCAGAGCGAAGACACTGAGACAGAAGACCGTGAGGATCATAACGTCTGACAATTTCTTCACAGATTGGATTAGAGCACCGACAATGGTCTTCAGGCCTGGAGAGGGAGAAACACACACACACACACAGACGAACGAACAGACAAACGTACGCACACACGCACAAACCAAGAGGTGATGCAGAAGGTGTATACTTGAAGTGTCTTGGAGTTCCCAAACAAGGTGACTGCGATTTTTTAAAGATGCTATAGCTACAGTACTGTACTGTACTATCCTGTCTGTTTTAAGGCCATTCCTTCATCAGACAGTATTCAACTAACAGTATATTGTTTGAAGGGAATGGATTGTTCTGAGCAGCTATTATAATACGCATATTAAAACCTAATGCCTGAGCTGGGTATTTAATCACATACAATACGAATGTAAATGTTATCAGTATAATACACCGTTTGCATTTTAGCATTGAGGCCTGAGGGGGTGTGGTATATGGCCAATATACCATGGCTAAGGGCTGTTCTTAAGCACGACGCAACGCAGAGTGCCTGGACACAGCCCTTAGCCGTGGTACATTGGCCATATATCACAAACCCCAGAGGTGCCTTATTACTATTATAAATGGGTTACCAATGTAGTTACAGCAGTAAAAATGTTTTGTCATACCCCTGGTATACAGTCTGATATACCACAGATGTCTGCCAATCAGCATTCAGGGCTCAAACCACCCAGTTTAAAATATGTTATATGTTATGTAAAGAGCATTCGGAAAGTGTTCAGACCCCTTCGCTTTTTCCACATTTTGTTACGTTACAGCCTTATTCTGAATCTACACACAATAGCCTATAATGACAAAGCGAAAAAGGGTTTTTAGGAAGTTTTGCAAATGTATTAAAAATAAAAAACAGAAATATCTTATTTACATAAATATTCAGACCCTTTGTTATGAGACTCAAAATTGAGCTCAGGTACATCCTGTTTCCATTGATCATTTCCATACATCCTGTTTCCATTGATCAAGTTCATTCCATTGAACTTGATTGGAGTCCACCTGTGGTGAATTCAGTTGATTGTACATGATTTGGAAAGGCACACACCTGTCTATATAAGGTCCCACAGTTGACAGTGCATGTCAGAGCAAAAACCAAGCTAAGAGGTCGAAGGAATTTTCCGTAGAGCTCCGAGAAAGGATTGTGTCGAGGCACAGATCTGGGGAAGGGTACCAAAAAATGTCTGCAGCATTGAAGGTCCCCAAGAACACAGTGGCCTCCATCATTCTTAAATGGAAGAAGTTTGGAACCGCCAATACTCGTCCTAGAGCTGGCTGCCTGGCCAAACTGAGCTATCAGGGGGAGAAGGGCATTGGTCAGGGAGGTGACCAAGACACAAATGCTCTGACAGAGCTCCAGAGTTCCTCTGTGGAGATGGGAGAACCTTCCAGAAGGACATCCATCTATGCAGCACTCCATCAATCAGGCCTTTATGGTAGAGTGACCAGACAGAAGCCACTCCTCAGTAAAAGTCTCGACACCCCGCTTGGAGTATGCCAAAAGGCACCTAAAAGACTCTCAGACCATGAGAAACAAGATTCTCTGGTCTGATGAAACCAAGATTTAACTATTTGGCCTTAATGCCAAGTGTCACGTCTGGAGGAAACCTGGCACCATCCTTAAGGTGAAGCATGGTGGTGGCAGCATCATGCTGTGAGGATGTTTTTCAGCTGCACGGACTGGGAGTCAGGATCGAGGGAAAGATGAACGGAGGAAAGTACAGAGATCCTTGATGAAAACCTGCTCCAGAGTGCTCAGAACCTCAGACTGGGGCGAAGGTTCACTTTCCAACAGGACAACGACCCTAAGCACATAGCTAAGACAACGCAGGAGTGGCTTCGGGACAAGTCTCTGAATGTCCTTGAGTGGCCCAGCCAGAGCCTGGACTTGAACACGATCGAACATCTCTGGAGAGACCTGAAAATAAATGTGAAGCGACATTCCCCATCCAACCTGACAGAGCTTGCGAGGATCTGTAGAGAAGACTGGGAGAAACTCCCCAAATACAGCTGTGCCAAGCCTGTAGCGTCATACCCAAGAGGAATCGAGGCTGTAATTGCTGCCAAAGGTGCTTCAACATATTAGTGAGTAAAGGAGCAGAATACTTATGTAAATGTGCACTCAGTTTATAATTTTACATTTGCAAAAATTTCTAAAAAACTGTTTTTTGCTTTATCATTATGGGGTATTGTTTGTAGATTGATGAGGGTAAAAAACAATTTAATCCATTTTAGAATAAGGCTGTAAAGTAAAATGTGGAAAATGTCAAGGGGTCTGAATACTTTCCCGAATGCACTTCGTAAACTGATTATACAAAACATTAAGAACACCTGTTCTTTCCATGTCATAGACTGACCAGGTGAATCCAGGTGAAAGCTATGATCCCTTATTGATGTCATTTCTTAAATCCACTTCAATCAGTGTAGATGAAGGGGAGGAGACAGGTTAAATAATTATGTTTAAGCCCTGAGACAACTGACACATGCATTGTGTACGTGTGCCATTCAGAGGGTGGATGGGCAAGACAAAAAATATAAGTGCTTTTCAACGGGGTATGGTAGTAGGTGCCAGGCACACAGGTTTGTGTCAAGAATTGCAACGCCGCTGGGTTTTTCACGCTCAAGTTTCCCCTATGTATCAAGAATGCTCCCCCATTCAGCCAACTTGACACAACTGTAGGAAGCATTGGAGAGAACATGGGCCAACATCCCTGTGGAATGCTTTTGACACTTTGTAGAGTCTATACCCCCAACAAATTTAGACTGTTCTGAGGGACAAAGGTTTTGTTGGGGGGAGGGGGGTCAACTCGATATTAGGAAGGTGTTCCTAATATTTGTTATACTCAGTGTATATCAGAAAGGTAAAATTGTCTTTAAGAAGGTGGGCTGAAAAACTGACATTTGATTCAATCTTGGCAAATAGAATACTGAAAGTAGTTTCATTAACATAATCACAGAAATGTTACTTAAATGTACATTTCATTGGTTAAAGACAGTCACACTTTAGACAAATTTCAACAACTGAACACATACAACACATTTTTAAATACAAAACAAACAAGAAATATTAAAGAGCCTTCCCCCTCTGTTCTGAGCTTCAGTATTGAGACACTCAATGGCTTTATCCAGTTAGTCAGAGAAAAATATGACAGAGATAATATGTCACTATTGAACCAGGAAGAGATATCACTATTGAACCAGGAAGAGACCTATAGTATCTTGCCTTTCAAAAGATTTGCACTTCTAGCCAGCAGGGCCAATGGTGGATTACACCTGAACTAGAGGGGGAGGACGAAACAGAACAGTGAAAATCCATAAGAAAGAAAGGAAAAGAAAGAAAGGAAGCACAGCAGCACAACAAGGGGGCCATGATAAGAGGACAGAGGCACAAGCAGGCAGGAATCGAAACCAACCACATGCAGGTCATTTAAACTCCAAGGCTGAACAGAAACAATTCAATGCCATTGCCACTCTGTGGCCTTTCCTTTCTTCTTTTCTTGTATTTTATTGTTGTTAGGTTGAAGCACAGACTCTTACCCCTTCTTAGCCCAACCCTACTACAGCCAGACTCTTTCTCCAAACCTACAGCGCTTTACTGAAGACAGAATCATATTATTTTACCTTCAGGACAGGCATCATCCTCAGGCAGAACTCACAATGGCTGAAGCAATGGGTCCATAAAGTGCAGGAGGATTCCAAACATTTCTGGAAACGGAATGTCTCTTACTCTTGAAACATAGAACCTCAAACATAGAACCGAAACCCCTGAGGGGCTTCTGTTGACTCTTTACTTTAGGGGTACTTAAACCTTTTCAGCTCGAGACGCAAATGTGAAATTGAACATCGGTGACCCAAATTGTCATCCAACAACCCAAATTAAGAACAAAATAGGGTGTGATTATAGATGTATTCTCATAACTCGCGACTCACCTCTCACATACCCAGGGCCCATTTTTGGTTTAGACCAAGCCTGCACTAGTGCACTACAACAGGCTTTGCCTCTCATTCTATAATATGCTCCCATCTTATGGTGTGTTCAAGACAGCTCGGAACTCAGAACTCGGAACAAGGAAATCTCAGAACTCTGACATCAGTGCATTCAATAGAACTGGGAACTCTGAAAAAAACGAGCTCAGACTGTGATTTTTTATAAAAACTGTCATTCAACTTGGAATTACAAATCGGAAACTCTGGCATCTTCCTAGAGTCACGACCTCTCCGACATGAAGAGATCACTGACGACACAATTTTTCATAGTTTTTTCCAGATTCCCCAGTTGTCTTGAATGCACCAAAAAACGAAACCACTACGATGCCGACTAGTGGCAAAAAATGGACCACTTATAAGGCGTCATGCACCTAATCAATATATCGTTGACATAATAAGAAACTATTTTTGCTATATTTTCAGTGACGCTCCTGCGTGAATTTACTTCATACATAATAAAATCTATTTATTCTTAATGGCCTTGCCCGAATACCCATACTTGCGGTCTAAATAGTAAGCATTTTGGGGTATGCGAATATAATGTTTTTTAGTATATAAAGTTTAAAAGAAAATGCTATGCTTTAAATGCCAGGAGGTCATAATCTTTTCAGCTTTTCATGCTATTGAGGAAGATAATTGTCTTTTCATACCCACGTGTATTTGACAATAGCTGATAATCATCTGATAATCAGATAAGAGGACGCGCTATACCAAAATTAAGGAATGGTGGGAAACAACATTAGATGATGCATTCTAAGGAGGAACGTGGGCTATCTAACCCCCTGCCTATAATTCTCACAGAAACCACTTTATGTCACCAATTTTACTTGGGACACTTTCCCTGGCTGCCAAACCTCTCGCTCAACTAATAATCTAATATTTTTCCTCGAAACAAAAACTAAAAGTATTTAATATTTAATAATTTAAGAAAAAGTAATGTATAATCTAATTAAGTTATATACTGTATATACCATTAGGGGAGCCTAAACATTTATCATTTACTGATTTAATAAAGCAGTACAATTTAAGGTGAGTATGATTGGAGCAATCCAATGCAAGTCTATTGTACATACATTTTTTGGGACATGATTTGGTGCAGAAATTAAAGGAGGCACCTTACACCCAAAGCCTCATCATAGTGAGGATATATACAGTGCCTTCGGAAAGTGTTCAGACCCATTGACTTTTCCAACATTTTGTTACGTTACAGCCTTATTCTAAAATGGATGAAATAAAAAAAAAGATCCTCAGCAATCTACACACAAAACCTCATAATGACAAAGCGAAAACATTTTTTTTGATTTTGATTTTGATTTTATTTACATAAGTATTCAGATCCTTTGCTATGAGACTCGAAATTGAGCTCAGGGGCATCCTGTTAACATTGATCATCCTTGAGATGTTTCTACAACTTGATTGTAGTCCACCTGTGGTAATTAAATTGATTGGACATGATTTGGAAAGGCACACACCTGTCAGTTGACATTGCATGCCAGAGCGAAAACCAAGCCATGAGGTCAAAGGAATTGTCCGTAGAGCGCCGAGACAGGATTGTGTCGAGGCACAGATCTGGGGAAGGGTACCAAAAAATGTCTGCAGCATTGAAGATCCCCAAGAACACATGGGCCTCCATTATTCTTAAATGGAAGAAGTTTGGAACCACCAACACTCTTTCTAGAGCTGTCCGCCCCCAAAAAACTGAGCATACGGGGGAGAAGGGCATTGGTCCGGGAGGTGACCAAGAACTTGATGGTCACTCTGACAGAGCTCCAGAGTTGTGGAGATGGGAGAACCTTCCAGAAGGACAACCATCTCTGCAGCACTCCATCAATCAGGCCTTTATGGTAGAGCGACCAGACGAAAGCCACTCCTCAGCAAAAGGCACATGACAGCCTGCTTAGAGTTTGCCAAAAGGCACCTAAAGACTCTCAGACAATTAGAAACAAGATTCTCTGGTCTGATGAAACCAAGATTGAACTCTTTGGCCTGAATGCCAAGCGTCAGGTCTGGAGGATACCTGGCACCATCCATACGGTGAAGCATGGTGGTGGCAGCATCATGCTGTGGGGATGTTTTTCAGCGGCAGGGACTGGGAGACTATTCAGGATCGAGGCAAAGTTGAACGGAGGTAAGTACAGAGAGATCCTTGATGAATCCAGAGTGCTCCAGAGTGCTCAGGACCTCAGACTGGGGCGAAGGTTCACCTTCCAACAGGACAACAACCCTAAGCACACAGCCAAGACAACGCAGGAGTGGCTTCGGGACAAGTCTCTGAATGTCCTTGAGTGGCCCAGCCAGAACCCAGACTTGAACCCGATCTCTGGAGAGACCTGAAAATAGCAGTGCAGCAACGCTCCCCATCCAAGAAGACAGAGCTTGAGAGGATCTGCAAAGAATGGGAGAAACTCCCCAAATACAGGTGTGCCAAGCTTGTAGTGTCATACCCAAGAAGACTTGAGGCTGTAGTCACTGCCAAAGGTGCTTCAACAAAGTACTGAGTAAAGGGACTGAACACTTATGTAAATGCCATATTTTTTATAAATTAGCAAAAATGTCTAAAAAAACAGTTTTTGCTTTGTCATTATGGGGTATTGTGTGTTGACTGATGAGAGGAAAAAAATATTTTATACATTTTAGAATAAGGCAGTAGCCCAACAAAATGTGGAAAAAAGTCAAGAGGTCTGAATACTTTCCCAAAGGCACTTGTGATGCCATTTTGTTTCAATATTTGATTCAAATAAGATACCAACACTGTACAGGGGTTACCATGAATTTAGCAGTAAATTGGTATTTCATATTACATGGTATCAAAGCAAGTACTGTGTAATGACAGTATTTTACTGTCATTACAAGGGATTGGTGCAAGCAGGTTGGCTGCTAAATCAAGTGTTTACAAACATTACAGCATATTAATGAATAGTTGGTGTTTTATATCAACTGCACTTCTTGAGGCCTTAACAAAGGCTTCCAAACTTGCAGCGACTACAGGGAAAACAAACCAAAGGGACATGGCAAAATGCTCAACCATTTAAGGTTTAAGACGCTGCCACTCCAATCTGTCCACTGTAAATGTTTAATTGATGGGGCACTGTAACCACACACAAATTAAATTGGTACAGCATTCTCACTTAAGGGTGCAACAAATATAGCCTCTTACAAGGCACGACACAAAATATGTTAATGCATCAGTAACAACAATACCATGCACTCACTAGCGGTCAAAAGGTTTTTGGCACTGTAAACATACTGTACTGTATTCTGTGGGGTGAAATTACAGAACCATTCAAAATACAGCAATTATTTCCCAGGCCACAACATTTTCCCACAATGCACCATAATTTACAGTATGCTGCAATAAAACGTATTTTACTGTTGATAATACAAAACATTACCGTATAATTTACAGTTTTCCGTTACATTGTAGACTTTAGTTTTTAAGAGTTAACTACAAAAAAATATATAAATAAAATATAATTCAATACACTAATTTTAACTCAACAGAGGGGGAAAACACTGCTTTTCGAAAAATATATATTTTATTAAGCAACAAAATCTGTGTTAACAGTAGGCACTTATTTCCCTTCATAGTTTGTTTGCCTAAGCATACCCATCATCACATACTTAATAGTATGTTGATATTTCTTTTTACTGCATACATTTTTACTACACAGTACTTTCTAAAAAAGTATGTAGTATGATTACCCCACATGAAGTAGTTTTAGTAAGTGGTAGGCGAGACTTCGGACACGGCCATTGACTATTATCCAGACAGCGTTTACTTTAAATTCATCTGAGATAAATATTTGTTTATTTTTGGCACCTCACTGCTTTGACATCACCTGAGTTGTCAATACAACAGATTCCCCCAAAAATGTTCCATCAAAATAAGAGAAAACAGCAGTTACTCGTTTCTGTGAGAAGAACAATAACCCAGTGAGTAAACAGGTTAAAATGACATCATTACAACCAGAAACAGGTCATCATGATGTCATTTCAGCATGAAGTTATCATTAGGTAATTTCAACCAGTTTTGCGCAGCTTTGTGTGCTGAGGATAAAGAACCACATTTGACCATCCTTCATATATCATACCATATACAGTACCAGTCAAAGGTTCAGACACACACACTCATTCAAGGGTTTTTCTTTATTTTTACTATTTTCTACATTGTAGAATAATAGTGAAGACATCACAACTATGAAACAACACATTTGGAATCATGTAGTATCCAAAAAAGTGTTAAACAAATCCAAATATATTTTAGATTCTTCAAAGTAGCCACCCTTTGCTTTGATGACAGCTTTGCACACTCTTGGCATTCTCTCAACCAGCTTCACCTGGAATGCTTTTCCAACAGTCTTGAAGGAGTTCCCACATATGCCTAGCACTTGTTGGCTGCTTTTCCTTCACTCTCTGGTCCAACTCATCCCAAACCATCTCAATTGGGTTGAGGTCGGGTGATTGTGGAGGCCAGGTCATCTGATGCAGCACTCCATCACCCGCCTTCTTTGTCAAATAGCCTTTACACAGCCTGGAGGTGTGTTGGGTCATTGTCCTGTTGAAAAACAAATGATAGTCCCACTAAGCGCAAACCAGATGTGATGCCTTATCGGTGCAGAACGCTGTGCTAGCCATGCTGGTTAAGTGTGCCTTGAATTCTAAATAAATCACTGACAGTGTCACCAGCAAAGCACCCCCACACCATCACACCTCCTCCTCCATGCTTCACTGTGGGAACCACACATGCAGAGCTCATCCGTTCACCTACTCTGCATCTCCCAAAAACACGGCAGTTGGAACCAAAAATATAAAATTTGGACTCCAGACCAAATGACAGATTTCCACCAGTCTAACAGTCTAATTGCTTGTGTTTCTTGGCCCAAGTAAGTCCCTTGTTATTATTGGTGTACTTTAGTAGTTAGTAGTTTCTTTGCAGCAATTCAACCATGAAGGCCTGATTCACACAGTCTCCCCTAAACGGTTGATGTTGAGATGTGTCTGTTACTTGAACTCCGTGAATAATTTATTTGGGCTGCAATCTGAGGTGCAGTTAACTCTAATGAACTTATCCTCTGTAGCAGAGGTAACTCTGTGTCTTCCTTTCCTATGTCGGTCCTCATGAGAGGCAGATTCATCATAGCGCTTGATGGTTTTTGCACTTGAACAAACTTTCAAAGTTCTTGACATTTTCAAGATTGACTGACCTTCATGTCTTAAAGTAATGATGGAATGTCGTTTCTCTTTGCATATTTGAGCTGTTCTTGCCATAATATGGACTTGGTCTTTTACCAAATAGGGCTATCTTCTGTATACCTCCCCTACCTTGTCACAACACAACTTTTCCTTAAGAAGGAAAGAAATCCCACAAATTAACTTTTAACAAGGCACAGCTGTTAATTTAAATGCATTCCAGGTGACTACCTCATGAAGCTGGTTGAGAGAATGCCAAGAGTGTGCAAAGCTGTCATCAAGGCAAAGGGTGGCTACTTTGAAAAACCTCAAATCTAAAATATATTTGGATTTGTTTAACACTTTTTTGTTTACTACATGATTCCATTTGTGTTATTTCATAGTTTTGATGTCTTCACTATTATTCTACAAACGGGAAAACAGTCAAAATAAAGAAAAACCCTTGAATGAGTGTGTGTGTCCAAACTTTTGACTGGTACTGTATGTACTGTAGGTACGTATGAGTTGACTCAATTAAAGGTTAGTGGGTCATTCAGTCCCCCCATCAGCATTCTACAACGCTTTAGAATATCAGCAGAAAATATGCTCGTGTTCTACTTTCTTGTCAAGTATTATATCTAAAAATGTATCATCAAAATAAACAAAACAGCAACCGAAAACTGGAAAAACAAACGATTTCAATGCCATTTTGATATCAGCCAAGCTTCTTGGTAGGCTAATACTGTAAAGCAAGTGACTAAAAAGCATCATGCAGCATAAAATATGTCCACAAACTAGGCTTGGCAGTCTTCATCAATAATAGATATATTCACAGCCATATATATAGAGAGTTCACAGCCATACGTTCCGAGACGCCACTTTTTCCTCCATAGCGATTATTAAGTGATTATTAATGCTTCCATTTGTGCTGTTTATTTTTTAAATTTCTCTTTTTCTTTTTGTATTTTGCCCTTTTTTCTCCCCAATTTCGTGATATCCAATTGCGATCTTATCTTGCAACTCCCCAACGGGCTGGGGAGAGGAGAAGGTCGAGTCATGCGTCCTCCGAAACATGACCTGCCAAACCGCACTTCTTAACACCCGCCCAACCCGGAAGTCAGTCGCACCAATATGTCGGAGGAAACACCGTTCAACTGACGACCGAAGTCAGCCTGCAGGCACCCTGCCCACCACAAGGAGTCGCTAGACCACGATGAGCCAAGTAAAGCCCTCCCCTAACCCGGACAACGCTGGGCCAATTTTGCCCCGCTCTACCGGACCCCCGGTTACAGCTGGTTGTGACACAGCCCGGAATCGAACATGGGTCTGTAGTGACGCCTTAGACCACTGCACCACTTGGGAGGCTGTTTATTTCGGATAGTTTTCAAAACCTAGTAAAACGTGAAAGCAGATATGCAATTTGTTGAAGATACAACACGGTATCCAGAATGCTAATCACTAAGAAAGTCTGTTCAATTCGCTGCTCTGTTTTGCTTGTTTACAGTGGGTCATTTCATAGGTCATTTGTCGGAGGTGCTCTCGTATTGTTACATCAACACCAACAATTCAAGAGTACAGTTCTATATGGAGGCTAACATGGCAGCCGTTCTAAAACCTGGTCTAACTCTCTATATATATGTTTCTGGATATATTCTGTGGGCTGTCGTTAAGAGCTATGTCAGCTCTCAACTTGACGTCAACATACTCTAGCTTTCTTCTTCAAGTCGGATACATAGAGTAAAATTCGGAAATTTCCATCCTTTGTAATAAATAATGTAAATGGATTTGGTTAATTGAATATTTTCTCCCAAGCCAATTATTAAGTTATTTTTATATTATATGAATAATTATCTTAATCTTCCGAAAAACCTGGAGGCTTTATCCAATGGTGAAAGTACTATGGATGAGCTTTACTGAAGCTGATGAGCTCAACTGTTTTCGACAAAGTGTATAGTACAGCGAATTAGTAAAGGTTAGTTAACTATAAGCTATTCCTTATGTTAAGCTAAAGATGTAATGTATCCCATATATAATCAACATATATATTTGACTTTGTCTCTGGTTGTATTCTAGTGATATGCTATCGGACTGGTACTGTCAGTGTCCTTTTCTTTATAATAGCCATTTGCAGCGGCTTACAGCAATTTCTGAGGAGAACCACAGCTGCCTTGGAAACTAGAGCCTTATTTAGGATGAGAGTTTTAGTAGAAGAGAGTGCAGACACGTTGGAGGGCCCTGGAGTAGACTGCAAAGCCTATCAAAAATGTATTAGTACCATTTTTGATAATTTTGGAAAAAAATAAATAAAAATGATTATTATTTCCAAATCTTTTTTTTGTTGCTTACAAATTATAATAATAGTGAGTATAAGAAAAGTAAAAGGGTGAGATATAAGTATCAGCCTTAGTGTTTAAACTGAATCTCACCTGGTATGACAGAGATAGTTTTCAATGCTCGGAGAACTCTGAATGTTCTCAGCGCAGAGACATTGCCCAGGTCCACAAACTCTGTTATATATCTGTAAACAGGGGAAGGATCACACACAAACAAACACCAATGACAAAACCACACGCAAGAGCACCACAACACCACCACGCACGCTACGCACGCACCGAACCAGGAAGTAACCACGACGCCACTCACAGAGCCTGTCCACTGAAGGGGAGGAAAGGAAAAAGGAAAGAAAAAACACAACCCACAATACACCTAACACTGACCCCATGGACCAAACCCCCATCCCCCATCCTGTCTTACCTGGAATTACAGAAATAGTTTTCAATGCCCTCAACACTCTGAACGTGCGCAGAGCTGAGACATTGCCTAGGTTTACAAACTCTGTTATATACCTGCAGAATCAAATCAAAGTTACAAACTCTTGTTATTTACACACAGATACAATCACAAATGTAGTGGTTCAACAGAAGCACTTCTTGATGTTTAAGATATTCAAAGCCCAAGTCCCTGAACTAGTTCTACGTATCATCCAAAACATGGTAGTATATAGTTATAAATAGTTAGCGTTATAGTTAGTTTGTAAAAAATGTCATGTATTAGTAACTATACATCTATATACATCTATATCATGTCAAATTCAACATGGTGAGAGTAAATTGAGATAGAAAAATGGAGATTGAGAGAGAGAGAGAGAGAGAGAGAAAATGGGGGAGAGATAAGGAAGTATACAGGAACAGTCAGGAACCTTTCTGTAAACACCTGATTGAACCACTCTTTCCCAATGTAAAGAGAAAGAAAGAAAGACTGGACAGTAAAAATAACTTGAGATGTATTTATGCTCTACTCAATGATCTCACGCAGTAATAATGCTAAGTATTTCTTACAAGAAGGAACAGGTAGGTATGAGTCTGATACTTACGCCATAGAAATGACCATGAAATCCAGCCAGTTCCATGGATCCCTTAGGAATGTAAACCCATCTATACAGAATCCTCGAGCGACAATTTTTACAAGAGATTCAAACGTATAAATCCCTGTGAACGTGTACCTGGAAGACAGAAGCATGGAAGCATGATCAGAATTAGCAATTTATCAAATCCATGAACAACAAAGAGTTTTTATCTGTTGAAATGATGCATTGGTAAAACACTAAGGCGTCGTCCTAATACCCAACTTGCGTTCTAAATAGACCGCTTTATAGTATGTTGGAAATGAGTATGGCCTAATTGGCAGGATTTAATTTTATTACACGGTATGTAGTTTTAGTAAGTAGTAGGCGAGAAAGATTTCAGACACAACCTACGACTTTTGAGCATGGTTAGTAATACACCAATGATAAAATTGAACTGATGTTGGTTGAGACATGCATAATAAACTTGTTCTAGTATTTACTATGTACTTGTGTAGATAAATATAATAAACGTGTACTTACTCTACTTGTTTGGACCACTCAGGAGGATCACTAAAAGTCATGAATATACAGTTGGTCAAAATAGTACACATAATGATCATGCTGAAAAGAGTGAGGAAATGAATTAAGGAAAAGTCCAGAGATTCACAGTGGGAAACAAACCCAAAAATGTCATCCAAAACAGTTGACTATCTATCACATTACGTTTGATGGTCATTTTCCATTCAGTTCATGCAGATGATGTACACTCTTTTCACTCTCTCTCATAGGAGATATGGATGACTCGACAGAAGTGGTGCAAATTGCAGTCCCAACCCCCAGAAAACAATTAAAAAAAAACAGTTGTCTCCAAACTTAGGACATTTATTTACATCATGATACAGTACTGTATGTTCTAATTCAACCAAAGGCTATTACAAACATATTGTTACATTAAAACAGTACAAAGTCATTGTTTATGCACCTATTTATATTGAGCGGTGGCTGTGCATGGCTCGCTATTACTTCTTCACTATGTCTCGGTACCGACAAATTTAGTGGAGCGGTAAGGAATTCAGGTAAATATTTCAAATATGCAATACAAGCAAAGTGTGAGAGTAGTATAAATTATATATTGCTGAAAGTTTGGGAAAAATAGGATCCAAATGGTATTCTTTTTTGCACCCCTTCTGTAGAATGACCCATATCCTACTACTGTAGTACTACTGAACCATGCTACTGCATACTATAAATACAGATTTAGGACCTTATTCTGATCACCCTGTTGCAGGAGAACTTTCCTGCAATGCAGGATATTTAAAACGTGTATGTGACGATTAAAAAGGCTTCTGATTTTTCCTTATGAAAAATGTATCGACCCCTACAAAAAAAATGTCCATTAATTATAATTTCCTGTTGCTGCAGGATAATGTTCCTGCTGTAGCAAACTGGCTCAAATTAAGATCCTATATTTGTAGAACTATTCATACATCTGCAAAAGGCAAGAATGAACACATCAAATCTAGCTAAAAATATATCCTAATGGACTTTTCATAGTAGATGAACTTAACACTAACTGAAATACTAGTACAATGGGTTAAGTGTGTCCACAGGTCACATATAGGTTCCCCCTAAAACCATTATTTCCCATTAAATATTGATCTAATGTATAGGTGGTGGGAGTGGACAGCCCCCTATTCCCTTTATAGACCCCTGTGGGCCCTGGTCAAACATAGTGCACTATAATGGTGCCATTTGGGATGTAACCATGAACCATTCTGCACTAAACATTTCAAGACTAACAAGGCTTCACCACAGGAAAAAAATGTGGTAGTGTGAAGGAAACTCCAATGTCAGCAGTAGAGCAATCAGGGATGTATTTCAATATTCTAAAGTGACTTCCTCTCCTCTATGTCTCATTTCCTTTATCTACACTGATCTCAAAACAGACCATGTGAAAATCAAAACGGAGTCTATCTAGCAATAAATTACATCTCACCTGTCTAGTGGTTTAATGACAAAGAGAAGAGAAGCGACCAGTAGGAGACAAGGAGAGGACACATCTATAGACTATTGAGATGCAACCCTGATGTGTCAGCAGACCCACATGGCAGGCTGTGATTGGTGCAGAAGTGATTGACATGATCAAACTTATCAAGACAGGATTAACCTTGAAGTAGTAAGCCTTATAGTACCAACAATTTCAATAACTAAGACTCATCAGGCCCGTATTCACAAATGTCTCACAGTATGAGTGCTGATCTAAGATCAGGTCCTCCCTGTCCATATATTTGTATTCATTATAACTTAAAACTGATTCGAGATCAGCAGTCCTAGTCTGAGAAGCTTTATGACTTTGAGGCCTGGATTTGTGTGACTGTTAAAATAGCAGCAACCCCCATATTAATTTCACTCTGAAATCTCAAAGTAATACTTCAAAACAGATTGTCTGTGGTATTCGAGCACAATCTCTTGTGGGTGCATGGATGGACTGTGGGTCAAATACACATTTTGTAACTGGATATGTCTATACATCTACCTGTCGAGTCTGTAGCGATATATAATGTCTATAAGTCAGTGCCCAGGTCAGGATCACGAATGAGGATCTGTTTCAGTGCTATTTTCATCATCTTAATAGATTGATGGATGTAGGATGTATGGACTAAGCCATCTGACCTACTCTTATATTGGTAGACAATAGCTATCCCTTCTTTTAACATCTAAAGACGGGATGTGACATAATTATTAGTCAGAGTTCCCTCCCCTTCTCCATGGCTGAGAGTCATCCTGAGGAAATAATACATTATAAGGGGGTAATTTATCATAACAAGTCTTAATACACAATAACTGAATAATACTGGATTAATACCTGCATTCTTATCGAAGTCACTCTTACACTAGCCCTCCACTCCTCCCCTCTCCCAATTTAGCAATCTGCTCTGATCAGTTCCGTAAGCGTAAACATAGGTATGTCTACGTTACCTAAAGGTTTCTGTGGAAATCATTGGGTGCTAGCCTGGGTTAATAGATACTAGAAGTCTCCCAAAAAAAGGGAAAGAAGAAAAAGTAATCCCTCTTTTTTAGAAGACTTTAGAAGCCCCTCTACAAGGGGGCTTAGTAAGAGGGTTTATGGTTGTCAGGTTAAGGATTGATTAAATGTAAAACCATACATGTACTCTTTCCAAGATTAAGGATCATCTACTTTGGCATTTACCCATTCTCATTGGTGGTTTAATCTTCAATTTAAAGAGCATATCCATGTATTTTTCCCCACTGTGGTTTAACAGTCTTGCCCTTGCTGATATCTGCAGCTTTCAGACTCTATAGCGCTGACTGTGCATCCAAAAACTTCACCCTGGCTTATTCCATATAGTGCACTATAAAGCGAATAGGGTGCCATTTTGAACATCAATCCATGACATGATACAGTCTATGCTACCAACACTGAAGCAGCAGCCATATGAACAGTAATAGCAGCATGCAGCAGAAACAGAAGGAGCAACATCACCGTGAATACTCTAAACGAACAGGAAAGACTGTTGTCTCTCCTGGTAGGACACCATTTGAAAGGATATGAATGTATCAAAATTTTTATAGCTATTCGCCTGAAAAGATTAAAAGGACTTATGATGTACAAGGCAGGGTTGGCACTAAAGCGGAAGATTGTCTTCCCTCTGTTTAGCACTATGAATGTCTGTGGAGAGAAAGAAACAACGAGAAAGGGATCAAGAGAAACAGAGAAGTGAAATATTGAAGTAATCATTTAAGGCATGCACACCCAAAATAGCTAGAGGTGGTTCATCCATCCATATGTGCTCACAAAAATGTCAGATAAAACATAAGTCTACAACATACATCATACCAAACTTTTATGTATAATATAGACATTCATCTATTATTTGAACAGAAAATTCCCAATACCGGTATTCTATTCTACCAGAATATATACTGTTGGTTTTGTGTATAAAAAAAAAAAAACACCTTTCACTAACAAAAAGCATAAATCTATCATTTTCTAATTCTCCACTTTATCTTACATCAGATCAACATAGGTAAACTACAGCTTTGAAAAACTGTACTATGCAACATCCTGAAAATGGCCACCAGGCAAACTCGATGCAGGGCAGAGGCAGCCTCTAATCTCTGAGTTTTACACATCAGCCCCTCTCACCCAATCATAACGGGAAATGTGCAGTGTGTAGAGAAATGTCCTGTCGTAATGTTTCAGCTCCTGCCTCTACATTGTGTCCTGCCCTGCCGGCCGTTGATGGCTGTAGTGGTTTTGAAAGGGGTGGAAGCAAGCAGAGGGACCGACGGAGGAGGAAGGGGCTGGCCAACCTCTTTCAGCAGATAACCTCATAATTGTTTCAATAAAACATGACAATTTACATGAAACTTTAATGAGACCCTGTGTGCATTTGCAAAAGTGATATGTACCCTTGTGCTTTTAACAAGACAAGGCTTCCCTGCATTACGCCTTGCAGAGCATAGACCACGGACCAGTGTTTTAGCCCAAAGACAGAAAAGAGGAGATGAGAGGAGAGAGTGTCCCATTGGGAGACCTCAAACTGGGCTCCCCATCTAGTCTTTCACAGAGAGGAGACGAGAGGAGAGGAGAGAAAGAAAGAGAGAGAGGCCATATACCGCGAGCACACTATATCATCCTCAGCTGACATGCTCTAACATGCAATTTTGTATACATCCTGTACAGTTATGTATGAAATATTGTACAGTTATTATAGAAAAGTGCTATGGGGAATAATACTGTACAAGACACAGGATGGAAATCATATGACTTGTCTTGTTTCAGTCACATGGCTAGCATACCTTAATTTGATTGCAATTCAAATCAGAGCCTGATGTAAGTAAGGCAGGGTTGAGTGATGTTGAGTAAGTCATTAACTACAGTACAGTGCTAACTACAGTACAGTGCTAACTCCTGGAGCTGTACTGTATGTACAGAATCAGTCAAAAGTTTGGACACACCTACTCATTCAAGGGTTTTTCTTTATTTTTACTATTTTTTCTACATTGTAAAATAATAGTGAAGACATCAAAACTATGAAATAACACATGGAATCATGTAGTAACCAAAAAAGTGTTCATCAAATCAAAATAGATTTTAGATTCTTCAAAGTAGCCTCCCTTTGCCTTGATGACAGCTTTGCACACTCTTGGCATTCTCTCAACCAGCTTCACCTGGAATGCTTTTCCAACCGTCTTGAAGGAGTTCCCACATATGCTGAGCACTTGTTGGCTGCTTTTCCTTCACTCTGCAGTTCAACTCATCCCAAACCATCTCAATTGGGTTGAGGTCGGGTGAAAACCTTGAATGAGGTGTGTCCAAACTTTTGTGTATATATACTTTTGACTGGTACTGTGTATATATATATATATATATATATATACATATGGGTCAGGATAGCGGGCCAGCGGCATTAATGCTGTCATATATTCTGAACATTACAAGCCAACCACACAGGTCCAGCTGTAGTGTGATACACTTGGACATGTACCAATTGCCATTTAGATATGCCAAGAATACCAATATGACATTACATTGGAAAGAAGCAGTTGCTTGTGCACACACACGCACACAAGTTGTGCTACATATGCACTTACATATAAGGAGAGACACATTTATGAACAAACACAATACACATATGCACACAAACACACATCACACCACCAACACACAGTCTCACACAGACACACCCGCATGCAAGAGACCTTTTTGTAACGCATGACTAAACTGCTGCAAAGCTACTGAAAATTTTATAATCCAGAGGAACAGGGAGAGAGACAGGCAGACCAAAAGGCTCTGGGCAGGCTAGAAGCAAATGCAGCAGCAGTAGTAGCAGTAGACTTGGTAGAGAGATAGGGGGGGGCAGGACAGAGGGAAGGAAGGAGAGTGGTGAAGGAGCGGTAAGGAAAGTCAGAGTTAGGAGGGGGGGATGAGAGAGAGAGAGAGAGAGAGAGAGAGAGAGAAAGCAGTAGCTCAAACAATGTAGCTCCAGGGTTAGTGCTATCTGGAATCCTTTGCAATGTCCCTACCCTAAACCTTAACCCCTACCCTAACCTTAAGCATAACTCTTAGCTAACCCTAATATCCTCCACCCTTATCGTTTTAAATGTCAACTTTAATGGGGTAACGTCAGAGTTGGGACGTCCCAAGGATTCCTGATAGCATTGACCGTAGCTCCAGTCACCAGGCACTAGGCAGAGCAGAAGAGGGTTGTTTGCAGTAGCAGCAGCAGCAGGATATGCTTCCGAAGGACAGCAGTGGCCATTCAACCTCTTAAACTAGCCGGGCTAGCTGCTTAGTGCTTACATCCTCAATTCAACTCTTCTTCAATCAATCAATCCATCCATCCGCTACCCAGCCACCACACCCCTATGTCATTCACTCTCTCAGTTTCCATATGTCAAGCATCCTCTCTCTGTTTTTTTAATTCACCTAATTCCATTGTGTTCCTCTCTATGCAACATGGACTCAGACGTAACATAGTAAACATAAATTTGGGACTCTCTAATTAGTATGATATGTTACGTTTCATATGGTAGGTATTAATTTGTGGATGTCCATCATTCATTTCGTATGATGTGTTACGAATTACATTTCATATGATATCTTACAACTTCCAAATTCATACAATATGTTACAAATTTGCAGAACAGCTGATATGTTACAAATGGCAATTTGTTGCGGCTAACATTAGCTAGGTGGCAACGCTAACGTTAGCTCGGTGGCTAATGTTTGCTAAGCTAGGGGTTACGGTTATGAGTTAAGGTTAGGGTTAAGGTTAAAGGGTTAGGGTTATGGGAAGTGTTAGTTAATATGTTAAGTAGTTGCAAAGTAGTTAAAAAGTAGTAAAAAGTTGCAACGTTGATAATTAGCTAAAATGCTAAAGTTGTTTGTGATGCACTGTGTGTGTAACTAGCTCCGCAGCCTTTTTTAGTGAAGACGCCCAAATAATAATTTCTAGTTGAAGGAACATATGAGACAAGTTGAGAAAATACATAATATTCAAATGTAATATTTTGTTGACTCATACCCAAATTAATTTTAATGATTCATCTTAAATTTGTATTTGTGGCCAAAGCATAAATTTGAAAAAAAACGAATTGGTCTTCTGACCAAATCAAATCAAATCACATCAAATCTTTTACGGAGCTGATCTGATTGGTCAAAAGACCAATTAGTGGGGGAAAAAAATCTGAATTGGGCTACCTGTGTGGCCAAAACAGGCCGCTTCAAAAATGCTATTGCCTCAGAGAATGATATCATCCTCCATCAATCAGCAGTCTAGACACATTCATATTTTTAATGACTGGTATACACCCACACCATTCTGTTTTTGGGGTACGCCCACACCATCCAAACGCAGAAAAGCTGTGGTATTTCATAGACATCTGGAAACAATGGACAGTTACTTTAAAGCTACAGTAATTTCCAGCAATTGCCATGGGGCTATAAAGAAAATGTGGAGTTTTAAAGCTAAATTCCTGCAATTCTGTCATGGCTTATGCCATGTTCATATGCTATCTGAGCGACTCAAACATAATAACTAAATCAATTGGGGGGCGATATGCCATGATATTTTTTATAATTTTAGATTCTCCCTGACTATCTAGTTTCTATTTTGGTGATTGTTAATTTTCAAAGATGATGTTATTTTACAAAATATAGCTTTTCTACATACTTTATATCTGGTTTTTAAGTTAACACTTAAATGTTTTACCATCCGCCGCTGATAAATGAACATAGGGGAAACACTGATTGAACAGCACATGGTTACATCTGTATCGTTGTTGTTTCAAGTCCGATGCGCTCAGAAATGTTGTTACATTTGTATAATTTGAGGGGAGCGCATAACAAGCAAAGTTATTTGGAGAATTTTACTTTGCCTATGAGAACCATTAGCACAGGCAAGTCTGATTAGGCTTAGCTGTACCACAGCCTCTGCCATCGATAGAAACAAACGGAGCATGGCTTTGTGTCAGTGGTTGCACCTTTACAATGCAGAAAACCACTTGTCTCTAGCTCAAACCATTAAAAATGAATGACCTATTTTACCTGAGCTATAAAATTAAATTCTAGCATGGATTCGCGGGACGCTCTAAAAGGGTTACTCACACATTATCACAATCAATAAGGAATTATGAAAATAGTTTAAATAAATCTATTAATCTGTAAAAAAAAAACATTTGTCACAGAAAATATATGATTGTAAGTCATTATAACTTCATGAGGAATCATGAAAAAATGACAGTTAGCTAAAGTAGACAAACAATTCTGCATATTTTTTCGTCATGAAGTTAATTTACGAAAATCACTATTTTACAAGCTACCTTGCTAGCTAACATTAGCCAGCTACATACACATTTAGTTTGCTATATGGGTGTTTGACATTTGTATGAATTGTAATTCACTTTTTAGGTACTCCTGAGCAAACCAGCAAACCATCTTGTGAAACACAGTGGATGTAAAGAATGTAGCTAAAGCATTTAATGTTACTGCAAATTGAATAAAACAATTTTGTAAGCTTGCCTTGCTGTTCATAAAAAAAGTCTGAATTTCTATCGCTAACATTAGAGATTGAAGATATCTGTCAAGCAATGTAGCTGAAGTAATGTCAACTAGCTAACTATTTTTTGCTTATTGTGAAGTGGAGGATAAAAAAATATGCCAATGGATGCACAGCAATGTAGCCAATATGTGTAGAGACCCTAAAATGTTTGGTATAAATAAACTCAGCAACTTCAGGACGCTGCCTTTCAAAGATAATTTGTTAAAAAATCAAAATACACAGATCTTCATTGTAAAGGGTTTAAACACTGTTTCCCATGCTTGTTCAATGAACCAAAAACATGCACATGTGGGAACGATCGCTAAGACACTAACAGCTTACAGATGGTAGGCAATTAAGGTCACAGTTATGAAAACTTAGGACACTAAAGAGGCCTTTCTACTGACTCTGAAAAACACCAAAAGAAAGATGCCCAGGGTCCCTGCTCACCTGCGTGAACGTGCCTTAGATATGCTGCAAGGAGGCATGAGGACTGCAGATGTGGCCAGGGCAGTAAATTAAAATGTCCATACTGTGAGACGCCTAAGACAGCGCTACAAGGAGACAGGATGGACAGTTGATCGTCCTCACAGTGGCAGACCACGTGTAACAACACTTGCACAGGATCGGTACATCCGAACATCACACCTGCGGGACAGGTACAGGATGGCAACAACAACTGCCTGAGTTACACCAGGAATGAATAATCCCTCCATCAGTGCCCAGACTATCCACAATAGGCTGAGAGAGGCTGCACTGAAGGCTTGTAGGCCTGTTGTAATGCAGGTCCTCACCCGACGTCAACCTCAACAATGTCACCTATGGGCACAAACCCATCGTTACTGGACCAGACAGGACTGACAAAAATTGGTCTTCACTGGAGTGATGGTCGGATTCACGTTTATCCTCAAAGGAATGAGCGTTACACCGATGCCTGTACAATGGAGCGAGATCAATTTGGAGGTGGAGGGTCCGTTATGGTCTGGGGCGGTGTGTCACAGCATCATCGGACTCAGCTTGTTGTCATTGCAGGCTATCTCAATGCTCTGCGTTACAGGGAAGACATCCTCCTCCCTCATGTGGTACCCTTCCTGCAGGTTCATCCTGACATGACCCTCCAGCATGACAATGCCAACAGCCATACTGCTCATTCTGTGCGTGATTTCCTGCAAGACAGGAATGTCAGTGTTCTGCCATGGCCAGCGACGAGCCCGGATCTCAATCCCATTGAGCATGTCTGGGACCTGTTGGATCGGAGGGTGTCGGCTAGGGCCATTCCCCCCAGAAATGTCTGGGAACTTGCAGGTGCCTTGGTGGAAGAGTGGGGTAACATCTCACAGCAAGAACTGGAAAATCTGGTGCAGTCCATGAGGAGGAGATGCACTGCAGTACTTAATGCAGCTGATGGCCACACCAGATAGTGACTGTTTTGATTTTGACCCCCCCCCCCCCCCTTTGTTCAGGGACACATTATTCCATTTCTGTTAGTCACATGTCTGTGGAACTTGTTCAGTTTATGTCTCAGTTGTTGAATCTTGTTATGTTCATATAAATATTTACACATGTTAAGTTTGCTGAAAATAAACGCAGTTGACAGTGAGAGAACATTTATTTTTATGAGTTTATTAGTTCAGAACAGTGGTTTTAATGTTTTATTGGTTCCACTGGTTAATCATTAATTCCCAAGAAATGGCAGAAAATGAGTGAAAGGAATGTGACTGTTACATGTCAAACTGCTATTATGGAATGTCCTGATTCAGTACTACTCTACTTTGAACAATCAGCCTCCACTCTTCTGGGGAGGCTTTCCAGGAAATGTTGGAATATTAGTGAGGTCGGGCACTGATTGATATTGGCTCGCAGTCTACATTCCAATTCCTCCCAAAGGTGTTCAATAGAGTTGAGGTCAGGGCTCTGTGCAGGCCAGTCAAGTTCTTCCACACCGATCTCAACAAACCATTTCTGTATGGACCTTTGTGCACAGGGGCATTGTGATGATGAAACAGGAATGGGCCTTCCCAAACTGTTGCCACAAAGTTGGAAGCACAGAAGATTCTAGAATGTCATTGTATGCTGTAGCGTTAAGATTTCCCTTCACTAGGGCCTCCCGGGTGGCGCAGTGGTTAAGGGCGCTGTACTGCAGCGCCAGCTGTGCCATCAGAGTCCTGGGTTCGCGAGGTCCGTGGGGCGACGCACAATTGGCCTAGCGTCGCCTGGGTTAGGGAGGGCTTGGTCGGTAGGGGTGTCCTTGTCTCATTGCGCACCAGCGACTCCTGTGGCGGGCTGGGCGCAGTGTACGCTAGCCAAGGTGGCCAGGTGCACGGTGTTTCCTCCGGCGCATTGGTGCGGCTGGCTTCCGGGTTGGATGTGCGCTGTGTTAAAGAAGCAGCGGCTTGGTTGGTTGTGTATCGGAGGACGCATGACTTTCAACCTTCGTCTCTCCCGAGCCCGTACGGGAGTTGTAGCGATGAGACAAGATAGTAGCTACTACAACAATTGGATACTACGAAATTGGGGAGAAAAAGGGGTAAAATTCAAAAAAAAAAAAAAAAAAGATTTCCCTTCACTGGAACTAAAGGACCTAGCCCGAACCATGAAAAATAGCCCCAGACCATTATTCCTCCTCCAACCACCAAACTTTACAGTTCGCACTATGCATCAGCCAAACCCAGATTTGTTCGTTGGACTGCCAGATGGTGAAGCGTGATTCATCACTTCAGAGAACGCGTTTCCACTGTTTCAGAGTTCAATGGCGGCGAACTTTACACCATTCTAGCCGACGCTTGGCATTGCGCATAGTGATCTTGTGTGCAGCTGTTAAGTTAATGTGCTGAATGTTGCTTCCAGAGGCAGTTTGGAACTCGGTAGTGATTGTTGCGATTGTTGTAACAGCAGTCAAGTTCTGTGAGCTTGTGTGGCCTTGCCATTGTTGTTCCTAGAGGTTTCCACTTCACAATAACAGTACTTACAGTTGACTCGATCAGCTCTAGCAGGGCAGAAATTTGATAAACTTACTTGTGGGAAAGGTGGCATTATATGACGGTGCCAAGTTGAAAGTCACTGAGTAAGTAAAGGCCATTTTACTGCAAATGTTTTCCTACACATGGCTGTGTGCTCGATATTATACACCTGTCAGAAAGGGTGTGGCTGAAATAGCCGAATCCACAAATTTGAAGGGGTGTCCACATACTTTTGTATATATAGTATATGTTGCCCATATGGTTAGTATGCATTTTGCATGACAAATATAAGGAGAGCTGTTACTGCCGCCAGTATAGGCATTGTGAAAAACACAAGGCACGTCGTCAATGAATTGCGTGGTAGGCTATCCTAGCCGCTTCTGCTGTTCACGAGTGAGTATTGTAGCGATGTCCTATTCCATAGCGTTATTTATCTCTCCCTACCACTAGTTGCTCCGTTTTCGAGGGACACAAAAAAAATGAGGGGGAGGGGTGAGGGGAGAGTTATTGGGATTGAGTCTAAGTGTACCTCAAAGGTTCCTCACAGCGAAATGCATTTCAATGACATGGGCTTGGCTGCATCTAAGAGAGAGTGATGCCACTCTTTCACGCATCCTTGCACACGTCTTCCATTTCCCCCCCGCCTTCCTTTCCAGCCTCCCTCCCATTATACTGGGCTGGTAGTGACAAAATTCCACACCCGGGCACAAGCTAGTCTTGCATTACCACACTGCATTGTCTCGTTCATCACTCGGCTGTTGAGAACGGACGTGAGGAAATCGAGGCTAAACACAATCTAGCTAGCACAGCCTGGCCAATCCCCAACTCAACCCAGGACAGTATAGCATGGGCCAGCCCTAGCCCTAGCCCCAGCCCAACACAACCCAGCCCGCATCCAGGTTGGCTGACCTGGTGTTCTGACAAACTGACCTACACACAGAGGGTGCGATACCCTTGAATGAAGATTCTCATCTGCGCCCCAAATGGCATCCTATTCCCTATATGTGCCCTGGTAAAAGTAGTGCACTATAAAGGGGATAGGGTGCCATTTGGGAGTGGGAACACACGCATCAGTATTCTCAGAGAGTCAGAACAGCGTCCCAGTATAGCCCAGCCCCAGCCCCCCCACACAGCAGACTGAGGCTGAGTTAGAGTGCTGCATCATCAACCATCAGCCAGCCAGACTGTTCGTTGGCCGGCCCTTCCCTCTCTCTCCCAGTCTCAGTCTTGACACACTCTAACAGAGCCAGTACTGTGTCAGGTGAGGGGAGACAGACCAGCTTTCTCCACATTATATTCTCCTCACATCCGTCCATCCATCCTCCATACACAGGCTGTTGGTGTGTTTCCTTCATTTGCTTATTATTCCCCAAAGCAATAACATGGTCTCTCATGACTACTAGCAATAAAATGGTGTTCTCCCATCATGGCTGTAGTATTCTCGCGAGCCATACGCGACTCTCCAGCTGAGGAAACTGTAGATAGGCTACAGAGATGGAAGAATCTTAGCCCAGGGAGGATCACTTCCCTTTCATTAGCTTTTGCCCCTTCAAGCAGTAACTGTTTTCACATCATGGCTGTACAGGGATGCTATAATCTTAGCCAAGGAGGATCCATTCCCTTTGGCAGTAGCACAAGACTTGATGCTAGCCATAATCAGATTCCCCTGTTAGCTGAAAGCTGAGAGGGGTGTTGATAAAAGGCTGGGAGGGAGAGTGGTTGTAAAAAAGAGGTTGTCTAAAATAGCACCCTATCCCGTATATATTACACTACGTTTGACCAGGGCCCATAGGGATCTGGTCAAAAGTAGTGCACTTTGTAGGGAAAAGGTGGCATTTCAGACATAACCTAAAACAGAGATGAAAAACATAGATCTCGTTCCTCCCTGCATTCACGTGAGAGAGGCAAGAACAGAGTGGCTGGGCAGTGGATTATAAACTGGCTCGCCTTCCCTCTACTGGCCCTGTGTCTGTTTTTCACATTTCATCAGGAGAACACAATTTCTGTCTTGTGCACTGAACTTGTTTGTTACATAACTGTCAGCAGTACTAGATAGAGAGAGGGAGGTAAGTGAAACACACATATACTAGAGCTCGCGGGCTCTTTAGAATATAATTTAACATAATTCTACATCATCCAATACAATAACTTCCATAGAGGTTAGCTATAGATGGGCTCTAAAGTGTGACCATTTTGGTCGCAAACGCTCCTAAAGATTTAGCTGTAAGACCTAGAATATTTATTTGGGAGAACGATTTATTACTTTTTCTTTAAACAAACGTTTTGCTGGGTAGTTGGCGTTAGCTAGCGCTATTCGGCTGTACCTGCGCCAAAAATCTGCTATTTCTCCTTCGCCATAATCTTATTTTTAAATGGTGAGCCAACATGTTGTCAGCACTTTTGTTACCATGATTGATCAAAACGCGTTTTCTCATGGTTCTCTATTGTCCTTCTGCAGCAGATAAGCGATTCGAGCAATTTAGTGAGCAATTTGTTTGGAACATCGAATCACAATAAAATGGCAGTATCGTCTAGCAATATGTATAGAATCGTGAGAATTGCAACATATATCATATTGGCACATAAGTATGAAGGTAATAATTTGTATCATGATGTCCCTGGAAATTCCCAGCCCTAATTATTAGAGAGAAAACGGATGGTTTCTAGCCCACACTGTTCAAAATATATGACCCATATTACCGGCGCTATGTTTTTTATTACTGTAACGCATTGGCGACTTTAACATTCATAAACCAAGTCGCGGGCCGTTCTAAAACTACTTGAGGGCTAACCATTTGTTTACATCTTATTCAGTTATCAAGCTAATAACATGGTAACTTTACCAGTGTATCCGATCATTTGGGAACACAGAAAGAAAGGAAAATGGATAGCTTCATCAGGAGATCAATGACTGCACCAGATTTGCCAGTTCTTGCAGTGAGATGTTACCCCACTCATAGTAATTAAAGAATGAATGACTGATCTCTTGCATGTTGTCACTCACAACAGTGATGCTCTTATAGAGACAGTGTTGCATGACATTGAAAATGTACCTCAATAGGAAAATAGTAGAAACCTATTCCACCAATGACTTTGTAATTTCAATGACAGGTATTTCTATTAACGTTTTAGCTTTTTATAGTAAACCATGTATTTAAAGGATGATTCCTTAAAGGATGGTGCAGGATGTGCTCGAAAAGTAGACCGAATTCCTATAGGCCCAATATAAGCCTCATCTCAGTCAATTTACAAACTCTGCTTATCTGGAGCTCCTAAATAATTACTTGGCTAAAGACCCAAAATCAGGGCCTGTATTTATGAAGGGTCTTAGCGTATGAATGCTGATCTAGGACCCCCGTCAATGTAATATCATTCATTATGATCTATAATAGTCAGGAGCCATTTTACATTTACATCGACATAGTTAAGACTGACGAAGGAGGGAAGTGGACAGCACTTCAACCAACATGAGACAAGGTGCAGACAAAAATCATAACATCAGAAGGTGCGACTCTCGCTCTTGTGACCTCACCTCCATTGATTTGTACAGTTTTTCTCCATTTTCATTTAGGTCGTGTAGAAGATATCCATGATGAGAGAGGAGGATGGGACCCCTTTGTCTCTTTTACAGCTACACTCTTAAAAATATCTAGCCTATATCAACATGCATGATGACAAAAACCATTTTCAAGGCCATGCTTACACTTGGAGCGGCAGGTAGCCTAGTGGTTAGAGTGTTGGACTAGTAACCAGAAGGTTGCAAGATCGAATCCCTGAGCTGACAAGGTAAAAATCTGTCGTTCTGCCCCTGAACAAGGCAGTTGTTCAGGCCGCCATTGAAATTAAGAATTTATTCTTAACTGACTTGCCTAGTTAAATAAAGGTAAAATAAAAAACACACCAACAATACAACATACATCACTCGTCACAAAAACCACACTGCTTGTTTAAGTCAGCTAGCTAATGCATTTCTGCTGGTTTGCGTTGCCGTATTTCATCTGCAGGAAAACATTTTTGAACAATTAGAAAAGTCTGTCATCTGGAACATCAGTGTTTCAACAAACAGTGTCTGCCATTAACCTTTTCCCAGTAGCCCTCTAAGCCATTGGGGAGAGGGAGGGAGAGCGAGGTGGACACAGAGAAGAGGGTAGAGGAGAGATGGGGGAGACAAGCAGGTACAACAACTGAACCTCAACAACAAAAGTATTCTAGAGTAATCTGTACTCAAGCACACTAAAACTTTAATGCCTTGGGGACAGTGGGGACAGTGGGGACAGGGCATTGTACAGAATAATAATAATAATAATTAAACATATACTGTATGTAGCTTTCAGGGGTGTACCGGTTCACCAAACACACGATTCAGTAGGTAATGTGGTTTTGAGGTCCCATTTCGGTACAGCAGGAAAATGAAATGCAATTCACAATGTTCAGCATTCACAATTTCCATGACATTTACTGTTGTGACCAGGTTGTTATGTTGGGCCTCTCAAGTTGCCACTCTGATTCTGCGTTAATAACCATGTGGGAGATGCCAGTTGTGAAGTTGTAAATACGAGTTGGATACATTCATGTGATTTGAACTCGTTGAGAAACGTCAATTGGCTAACGCCCAAGAAGCTGTGTCACCCATAAACTATAAGCACAGCTATCACGCTTGTAAACAAATGATAGAGTTCAAAAACCACATTCATAGATTGCTTTTTATACATAATTGCATTTAACTGCCAAAAATGCTGTTATAGAAACCATTTCCTCAGTAGGTGACGTCAGAGGTCACCATGTGGGAGAAGTGGGTGCTCAAGATGATAGACGAGTTTCCCACTAGTAATTACCAGTTTTAGAGCCGTTCAAGTGGATTTTTACCAATCATTTGTGGTAAATTCCCACTTCCCACTTGGTTTCAAATGCACCATGATCGTGTCTGTAGAACGGTACATCTCCCACTCTGGGGCAATGGGAATGGCTGTCACTGTTAAGTACGCACAGGGTGCTTTGGCCAATTCATTGAAAATCTATGCTTTGGTTTGTGGGTACTACCCGTTTGCTGGGTACTACCATGCACAAAGTAGATGTCCTAACCCACTTGCCAAAAGTATAGTTTGTTAACAAGAAAATAGTGGAGTGGTTGAAAAAACGAGTTTTAATGACTCCAACCTAAGCGTATGTAAAACTTCCGACTTCAACTGTATATATTATTTTCTAGGCTGACCTATTGTTGAGGCCCTTGAGTTTTTCTGTATTTATTCGGGTTCAGTGCGGACCGAACCAAGAACCGTGTACCGAACAGTTCGATACGAATACGTGTACCGTTACACCCCTAGTAGCTACTGTGCACAGACCAATCACGAGCCAAAAAGCAACTCCTGTACCACCAGTTTACACGATGCCATGATCATTTGTGTCATGGGTTTATAATATCTGGAATTGAATAATAATATATACAAAGTGGGCCTTACAGTAAATGTGTCAGCTACAGTATATCATGTGACTGAACAACCCCTTTATGTGGTTTAATTAAATATCTCAACTGGACAGCGTGTCAGTATTTTGATATAAAAATATTTTTTTAAATATGCATAAAATATCTATACTGACATCAAACTGTCAAAACCACCAAAGCCATCGATGACAGGAATCCTGTCCTCTAAACCAACTGAATAAGGTTAAAACTCATTGACAATGCCGAACCTGCACAGAAGCTGACTCATTCTACACAGGACAGGACCTGAGTCATGTTGCTTACTATGTTGCTTACCTTCGGGAAAATATTCAGACCCCTTGACTTCTTCCACATTTTGTTACATTACAGCCTTATTCTAAAATGTATTCAATAGTTATTTCTCCCTCAATCTACACACAATACCCCATAATGACAAAGTAAAAACAGGTTATTAGACATTTTTGCAAAAAAAATAATAAAATGGAAATAGACATTTACATAAGTATTCAGACCGTTTACTCAGTACTTTGTTGAAGCACCTTTGGCAGCGATTACAGCCTTGAGTCTTGGGTATAATGCTATAATCTTGGCTTATCTGTATTTGGTGAGTTTCTTCCATTCTTCTCTGCAGATCCTGTCGAGCTATGTCAGGTTGGATGGGGAGCGTTGCTGCACAGCTATTTTCAGGTCTCTTCAGAGATGTTCGATCGGGTTCAAGTCCGGGCATCAATGCTGCACTCAAGGACATTCAGAGACTTGTCCTGAAATCACTCCTGCGTTGTCTTAGCTGTGTGTTTGGGTCATCATCCTGTTGGAAGGTGTACGTTTGCCCAGTCTGAGGTCCTGAGAACTCTGGAGCAGGTTTTCATCAAGGATCTTTCTGTACTTTGCTCCGTTCATACTTTCCTCAATCCTGACTAGTCTTCCTGTCACTGAAAAACATCCCCACAGCCTGATGCTGCCGCCACCATGCTTCACTGTAGAGATGGTACCAGGTTTCCTCCAGACTAGACACTTGGCATTCAGGCAAAACAGTTTAATCTTGGTTTCATCAGATCAGAGAATCTTGTTTCTCATGGTCTGAGAGTCTTTAGGTTCCTTTTGGCAAACTCCAAATGGGCATTCATGTGCCTTTTACTGAGGAGTGGCTTCCGTCTGGCCACTCTACCGTAAAGGCCTGATTGGTGGAGTGTCGCATAAATGATTCTCCCATCTCCACAGAGGAACTTTGGAACTCTGTCAGAGTGACCATCAGGTTCTTGGTCACCTTCCTGACCAAGGCCCTTCTCCCCTGATTGCTCAGTTTGGCCAGGCGGCCAGCTCTAGAAAGAGTCTTGGTGGTTCCAAACTTCTTCCATTTAAGAATGATGGATGCCACTGTGTTCTTGGGGACCTTCAATGCTGCTGAAATGCTTTGGTACCCTTCCCCAGATCTGTGCCTCAACACAATCCTGTCTCGGAGCTCTACGGACAATTCCTTCGACCTCATGGCTTGGTTTTTGCTCTGACATGCACTGTCAACTGTGCGACCTTATATAGACAGGTGTGTTCCAAATCATGTCCAATCAATTGAATTTATCACAGGGATGATCAATGGAAACAGGATGCACTTAAGCTCAATTTCGAGTCTCATGGCTGCTAGAATCTTGACTAGAACCAAAAAATGTGATCATATTGCTCCAGTGTACTCCAGTACTCCACTGTACTCCAGTGCTAGCCTCTCTACACTGGCTTCCTGTTAAGGCTAGGGCTGATTTGAAGGTTTTACTGCTAATCTACAAAGCATTACATGGGCTTGCTCATACCCATCTTTCCGATTTTTGTCCTGTCGTTCATGTCTACACGTACACTACGGTCACAAGACAGAGGCCTCCTTGCTGTCCCTAGAATTTCTAAGCAAACAGCTGGAGGCAGGGCTTTCTCCTATAGAGCTCAATTTTTATGGAATGGTCTGCCTATCCATGTGAGAGACGAAGACTCGGTCTCGACCTTTAAAACTCATCTCTTCAGTAGGTCCTATGATTGAGTGTTTAAAAAAAAAAAGTATTTCACCTTTATTTAACCAGGTAGGCTAGTTGAGAACAAGTTCTCATTTGCAACTGCGACCTGGCCAAGATAAAGCAAAGCAGTGTGACACAGACAACAACACAGTTACATATGGAGTAAACAAACAAGCCAATAACACAATAAACAAGTCAATGACACAGTAGAAAAAAGAAAATCTATATGCAGTGTGTGCAAAAGGCATGAGGAGGTAGGCAATAAATAGGCCATAGGAGCAAATAATTACAATTTAGAAGATTAACACTGGAGTGATAAATGAGCAGATGATGATATGCAAGTAGCGATACTGGTGTGCAAAAGAGCAGAAAAGTAAATAAAACAAAAACAGTATGGGGATGAGGTAGGTAGATTGGTTGGGCTATTTACAGATGGACTATGTACAGCTGCAGCGATCGGTTAGCTGCTCAGAAAGTTGATGTTTAAAGTTGGTGTGGGAAATAAAAAGTCTCCAACTTCAGTGATTTTTGCAATTCGTTCCAGTCACTGGCAGCAGAGAACTGGAAGGAAAGGCGGCCAAATAAGGTGTTGGCTTTGGGGATGATCAGTGAGATATACCTGCTGGAACGTATGCTACGGGTGGGTGTTGTTATCGTGACCAGTGAACTGAGATAAGGCGGAGCTTTACCTAGCATAGACTTATAGATAACCCGGAGCCAGTGGGTCTGGCGACGAATATGTAGCGAGGGCCTGCCGACTAGAGCATACAGGTCGCAGTGGTGGGTGGTATAAGGTGATTTGGTAACAAAACGGGTGGCACTGTGATAGAATGCATCCAGTTTGCTGAGTAGAGTGTTGGGAGCTATTTTGTAGATGACATCGCCGAAGTCGAGGATCGGTAGGATAGTCAGTTTTACAAGGGTAAGTTTGGCGGCGTGAGTGAAGGAGGCTTTGTTGCGAAATAGAAAGCCAATTCTAGATTTGATTTTGGATTGGAGATGTTTAATATGAGTCTGGAAGGAAAGTTTACAGTCTAGACAGACACCTAGGTATTTATAGTTGTCCACATATTCTAGGTTGGAACTGTCCAGGGTGGTGATGCTAGCCGGGCGGGCGGGTGCAGGCAGCGAACAGTTGAAAAGCATGCATTTGGTTTTACTAGCGTTTAAGAGCAGCTGGAGGCCACGGAAGGAGTGTTGTATGGCATTGAAGCTCGTTTGGAGGTTAGTTAGCACAGTGTCCAAGGAAGGGCCAGAAGTATACAGAATGGTGTCGTCTGCATAGAGGTGGGTCAGGGAATTGCCCGCAGCAAGAGCGACATCATTGATATATACAGAGAAAAGAGTCGGCCCGATAATTGAACCCTGTGGTACCCCCATAGAGAGTGCCAGAGGTCCGGACAACATGCCCTCCGATTTGACACACTGAACTCTGTCTGCAAAGTAGTTGGTGAATCAGGCGAGGCAGTCATTAGAAAAACCAAGGCTATTGAGTCTGCCGATAAGAATACAGTGATTGACAGAGTTGAAAGCCTTGGCCAGATCGATGAAGACGGCTGCACAGTACTATCTTTTATTGATGGCGGTTATGATATCGTTTAGTACCTTGAACGTGGCTGAGGTGCACCCGTGACCGGCTCGGAAGCCGGATTGCACAGCGGAGAAGGTACGGTGGGATTCTAAATGGTCAGTGATCTGTTTATTAACTTGGCTTTCGAAGACTTTAGATAGGCAGGGCAGGATGGATATAGGTCTGTAACAGTTTGGGTCTAGGGTGTCACCCCCTTTGAAGAGGGGGATGACTGCGGCAGCTTTCCAATCTTTAGGGATCTCGGACGATACGAAAGAGAGGTTAAACAGGCTGGTAATAGGGGTTGCAACAATGGCAGAGGATCATTTTAGAAAGAGAGGGTCCAGATTGTCTAGCCCAGCTGATTTGTACGGGTCCAGGTTTTGCAGCTCTTTCAGAACATCTTCTGTCTGGATTTGGGTGAAGGAGAAGCTGGGGAGGCTTGGGCGAGTAGCTGCGGGGGAGGCGGAGCTGTTGGCTGGGGTTGGAGTAGCCAGGAGGAAGACATGGCCAGCCGTTGAGAAATTATTATGGATTTATCAGTGGTGACCGTGTTACCTAGCCTCAGTGCAGTGGGCAGCTGGGAGGAGGAGCTCTTGTTCTCCATGGACTTTACAGTGTCCCAAAACTTTTTGGAGTTAGAGCTACAGGATGCGAATTTCTCCTTGAAAAAGCTAGCTTCGTATATTGGTTCCTGACTTCCCTGAACAGTTGCATATCGTGGGGACTATTCGATGCTATTGCAGTCCGCCACAGGATGTTTTTGTGCTGGTCGAGGGCAGTCAGATCTGTAGTGAACCAAGGGCTATATCTGTTCTTGGTTCTGCATTTTTTGAACGGGGCATGCTTATCTAAGATGGTGAGGAAATTACTTTTAAAGAATGACCAGGCATCCTCGACTGACGGGATGAGGTCAATATTCTTCCAGGATACCCGGGCCAGGTCGATTAGAAAGGCCTGCTCGCAGAAGTGTTTTAGGGAGAGTTTGACAGTGATGAGGGGTGGTCACTTGACCGCGGGCCTATTGCGGACACAGGCAATGAGGCAGTGATCGCTGAGATCCTGATTGAAAACAGCGGAGGTGTATTTGGAGGGCAAGTTGATCAGGATAATGTCTGAGGGTGCCCATGTTTACGGATTTAGGGTTGTACCTGGTGGGTTCCTTGATGATTTGTGTGAGATTGAGGGCATCTAGTTTAGATTGTAGGACTGCCGGGGTGTTACGCATATCCCAGTTTAGGTCACCTAACAGAACGAACTCTGAAGCTAGATGGGGGACGATCAATTTACAAATGGTGTCCAGGGCACAGCTGGGAGCAGGCGGCAACAGTGAGAGACTTATTTCTGGAGAGGTTCATTTTTAAAGTTAGAAGTTCAAACTGTTTGTATAGACCTGGAAAGTATGACAGAACTTTGCTGGCTATCTCTGCAGTAGATTGCAACTCCTCCTCCTTTGGCAGTTTTATCTTGACGGAAAATGTTGTAGCTGGGTATGGAAATCTCAGAATTGTTGGTGGCCTTCCTAAGCCAGGATTCAGACACGGCGGAGTGTGCTAAAGCAGTAAGTAAAACAAACGTATGGAGGAGGCTTCTGATGTTGACATGCATGAAACCAAGGTTTTTTCGATCACAGAAGTCAACAAATGAGGGTGCCTGGGGACATGCAGGGCCTGGGTTTACCTCCACATTACCTGAGCAACAGAGGAGGAGTAGGATGAGGGTACAGCTAAAGAATATCAAAACTGGTCGCCTAGAGTGTTGGGGACAAAGAATAAAAGTAGCAGATTTCTGGGCGTGGTAGAATAGATTCAGGGCATAATGTGCAGATGGGTATGGTGGGGTGCGGGTACAGCGAAGGTAAGCCCAGGCACTGAGTGATGATAAGAGAGGTTGTATCTCTGGATAAGCTCGTTATAATGGGTGAGGTCACCGCATGTGTGGGAGACAAAGCAGGTATCAGAGGTATAATGAGCGGAACTTGGGGCTCCATTGTACACTAAAACAATGACAACTAACCTAAACAACAGTATACAAGGCATATTGACATATGAGAGAGATATACAGCGAGGCATAAAGTAACCATAGGTGTTGATTTGGAGAGCTAACTGAGACAACAACGGGTGAGACAACAACAGCTAATCAGCTAAAACAACAACAGGTAAACTGGCGATGAATGGGCAGAGAGGGTCGGTTAACTACACACAGAGCCTGAGTTCGCGGCTGGGGCCAACAGATTAAAAAAATATATATATTTTAAATAAACAGAATGGAGTAGCGTGATTAATGGACAGTCCAGCGGGCATCAGGTATGTAGCCAAGTGATAATAGGGTCCAGGGGGCAGCAATAGATGGAACCGGGAGTAGTAGCTACTACGCTAGCACACGGGCGACACGGCGTTTAAAGTTAGTAGCCCGGGGCTAGTAGACACGTCTGCTCCGATGTCCGACGGAGGCCGGTTGAAGGCACAGCGGATAGAGTATTCGTCGGCAGACCTGTCTTGGTGGTGCGGCGGGGCGCCGTGTCGACTAAGGATCCAAGCCAGATGGCGAAAGAGGTATTGTAGTTGAAGTAATTTAGTTTTCTGTCCGGGAGATGCACCTGGCTCACGGCTAACTGGTGCTAGCTTCGGGGCAGGGGCGTTAGCCACTATAGCCACTCGGTAGCAGCGGTGATCCGGTGCCAAGATCCAGAGCTTGCGGCAAGGATCCGGTGGAGTAGTGTGTTATAGCCGTGTTTGGGTGGAGTCCGGGTGAACAACTGAGTAGGCTGGGAAGTGGGCCTCAGGGATAGCTTCGGTACTGGGTAACTCGGTGGGTGCTAGCTAGTTGTGAAGATCACGAGAATGGTCCAGGGATTATGGCAGGAATCCGGCGTTGTAGTGGAGAGACAGTCCGTTACTGGTAGGCTGGCGAGTATTATCCAAGCTAAAAAAAGGGCTGGTACCTGTGCAGAAGGTAAAGGCCGCTAGCAGTGGCTAACAATGACTAAATAGCTTGTAGCTAATTAGCTGGCTAGCTTCTGATGGCTAAATGGTTCTTGCTATAAGGTCTAGAAATTAAAAATAATAGCGGTTCCGTATCACATTGGGTGAGGCAGGTTACCGGAAGGTATAATTGAACTAAAATGAAGAAGAGATTGAAAATAAAATTTAAATATATACAAAAAATATGAAAAAATACAAAAGTACACGAGAGGACGAACAAAACACGTCTGTACTGCTACGCCATCTTGGATGTAGTGTGAAGGTGAACGGAAAGGCACTGGAGCAACGAACCTCCCTTGCTGTCTCTGCCTGGCCGGTTCCCCTCTCTCCACTGGGATTCTCTGCCTCAAACCCTATTTCGGGGGCTGAGTCACTGGCACTCTTCCATGCTGTCCCTAGGAGGGGTGAGTCACTTGAGTGGGTTGAGTCACTGACGTGATCTTCCTGTCCGGGTTGGCGCCCCCCCCCCCCCCCCCCCCCCCCCCCCCCCCCCTTGGGTTCGTGTCGTGGGGGAGATCTTCGTGGGGTATACTCTGCCTTGTCTCAGGATAGTAAGTTGGTGGTTGAAGATATCCCTCTTGTGGTTTGGAGGCTGTGCTTTGGCAAAGTGGGTGGAGTTATATCCTGCCTGTTTGGCCCTGTCCGGGGGTATCGTCGGACTGGGCCATAGTGTCTCCCGACCCCTCCTGTCTCAGCCTCCAGTATTTATACTGCAACATTTGTGTAGGGGGGCTAGGGTCAGTCTGTTATATATTTTTATCTCTAATTCTCTCTTTTTCTCTCTCTCGCTCTCTTTCTCTCGGAGGACCTGAGCCCTAGGACCATGCCTCAGGACAACCTGGCCTGATGACTCCTTGCTATCCCCAGTCCACCTGGTCGTGCTGCTGCTCCAGTTCCAACTGTTCTGCCTGCGGCTCTGGAACCCTGACCTGTTCACCGGACGTGCTACCTGTTCCAGACCTGCTGTTTTAAACTCTCTAGAGACAGCAGGTGCGGTAGAGATATTCTGAATGATCGGCTATGAAAAGCCAACTGACATTTACTCCTGAGGTGCTGACCTGTTGCAACCTCTACAACCACTGTGATTATTATTATCTGACCGTGCTGGTCATATTTGAGCATCTTGGCCATGTACTGTTATAATCTCCACCCGTCACAGCCAGAAGAGGACTAGCCACCCAACATAGCCTGGTTCCTCTCTATGTTTCTTCCTAGGTTCCAGCCTTTTCTAGGGAGTTTTTCCTAACCACCGTGCTTCTACACCTGCATTGCTTGCTGTTTGGGGTTTTAGGCTGGATTTCTGTACAGCACTTTGTGACATCAGCTGATGTAAGAAGGGCTTTATAAATACATTTGATTGATTGATAGCAAAAGGTCTGATTACTTATGTAAATAAGGTATGTTTTTTATACATTTGCTAAAATTTCTAAAAACCTTTTTTTGTTCATTATGGGGTGTTGTGTGTAGATTGATGAGAGAAAAAACAATTTAATTAATTTTAGAATAAGGCTGTAACATAACGTAAACTGTGGAAAACGTCAAGGGGTCTGAATACTTTCAGAAGGCACTGTATCTTTGATGTAAGGTGTTGAGAAAAAGCAAGGGCAAGAAGGGATGTGTGTGTGTGCGTGTGATAGAGAAGGGGATACGGACGAGGTGTGTTTCTCACTTACTTTCTGAGCCTGGTAAAAGGGGTCCAAATCCTCCAGTGGTGTCGCCACCATTCCACTAGGGATGTCGCCATAGATGAAGGGCAGATTCCGCCCAGCCTCCAGGTCGCTGTTGGGCTTGGGTTTGTTGTCATCGTCGTCGTCACGGTGACTGCTGTCCTGCTTGGGCGGCGGTTTGTTCTTCTCCTCGTTGATCCGGAGCTCGATGTTAGCCAATGATTCCGCGGTAAAATACTTGAAGCTGTCAGGTCCTGGTGGTGCCATAAGGGGTGCAGCCATGTTTTCATCCTGCAGCTACTTGGTCGTCAAGTATTGTACCATCCACTGTAACCAGCTCTGGGGGGCCAAAGAGAGAGAGTAGAGAGGAGGAGAAAGAAGAACAATTGAGCCAAGAGAGGAGTTGAGGCCCTTGAGTTTTTGATGTATTTTTCTTGAAAATAAAAGGCATAAAATGTTAAATGGTTTGAATAATTTTGTGTATTTTTTGTAAATGTAATACATTAATTATCATAACAGCAAGATGTATCTGTATGAACTGGAAGTATTATCATTATTATTACTGAGTGTAACTCTTTTTGTGCATGCACTATGTGCCCTGGTGAAAAGTAGTGCACTATATAGGGGATAGAGTGCCATTTTGGGTGCAGATACTCTCTCCCTGTTTGTCTACAGTAAGGAAGAGCCTCAGAGCATGAGAAGGTATTTCTAGTTCTGTCACAGCAGAGCCATCACAGAAATGGACCAGTACAGTCTAGTCTTGACAGAAGAAGAAAAGAACGGAATGTGTGTCCCAAATGTGTCCCTATTACCTATATAGTGCACTACTTTTGACCAGAATTCTATGGGCCTTAGTCCAAAGTATCCAATATGTAGGGAATAGGGTACCATTTGGTACGGGCCCCCAGACACTAACACTGAATGAGAGATAAGGGTTTTAACGTGAGATCATCAAACTAAAAATACCAACGAAAACATCAAATAATGATGCTGCTATTTTCGAAACACACTACAGATGTAGAAAGAAGGAACAAATATGAGTCAATGGCTTTCATCTATGATAGATATGACAAGTAGTCTTGATCATTGGCTTGCATCTCAAATGGCACCCTAGTCACTATATAGTTTACATAGCCCAATGGACCCTGGTCAAAAGTTGTCCACTATACAGGAAGCAGGGTGCCATTTGTGAGGAAGCCATTAAGTGCTGTAGGTGACACCCTGTGTTTTATTAAAATATATATTTATTAAAAGATAAGTATTTTGGGGAAAGAAACTACTCAATAGCGTTTTACTCAGATTGATATATTATTTGTGCTCATTATCAATTGAAGATACTAATTGCATCATTTTTAAAAGGTGTGGTTGATTCAGGAGTGTTGAAATCAGAGATGTGTCAACTTACTGAAAGGATTATGAATATTCAAAGGATATTATTACGATGATGAAAGGATTTGCTGGGTAGCGTCTTGGAGGAGGAGCTTCATCCTGACTACCAACCCAGTATAAAACACTAATATTGTCTACATATGGCAAGCATAGAATTAGAATACTTGCCATTTCATTTTATGACATTTTTAAGTTTCTCACTGTCACAATCCATGCTAACCATGCTTGGCCCAATGTAGAAAACGCAATAATATTATGGTAATGGTATAGTAGTATAGTAGTAGTATAGAAATGTGTCATGTCATGAATCTCTGTGCCAATAAAGGAAATAAGAGACCCATCTGGCAACAGACCCAGCAGACCACAACAGACTAATGGGATGTGTAACTGTAAGGAAATACCTTCCACTGACCTGTATTTCCTGCTGATTCAGAGAATACACAGACACACTATAGTACAACAGAATCTGTTTTACAACAGCAGCACAATGCATAGCCTATCATTCATAGGCTTCCCCTCGTAAAAGAGGTTTCTTACCTTTTGGGTCTTTCCCGGTTTGATTAAAGGTAAAAAATGTTTTACAATGTTTTGCCTCATAAGTGCATTCATAGGGTCATGTTTCCTAGTTTGACAATATAGACACTTACTTGACAGAGCTAAAGATGCTACATGAGATGGCTACATGAGATGCTACATGAGATGGCTACATGAGATGCTGCATGAGATTCTACATGAGATGCTACATGAGATGGCTACATGAGATGCTACATGATCATGGGATGACATCATGCTTTTAGGGCTATACTGTATTCGTAGTTTTGCCTGCAGCCAAAATGTCACCCTATTCCCTTTACATAGTGCCCTACTTTTGACTAGTGTCCATAGGGCTCTTTTCAAAAGTAGTCCAGTGCCTATAAGAATCTGGTCAAAAGTAGTCCAGTGTTATAGGAATCTGGTCAAAAGTAATCCAGTGTTATAGGAATCTGGTCAAAAGTAATCCAGTGTTATAGGAATCTGGTCAAAAGTAGTTCAGTGCCTTTAGGAATCTGGTCAAAAGTAGTCCAGTGCTTACAGGAATCTGGTCAAAAGTAGTCCATTGTTATAGGAATCTGGTCAAAAGTAGTTCAGTGCCTTTAGGAATCTGGTCAAAAGTAGTTCAGTGCCTTTAGGAATCTGGTCAAAAGTAGTCCAGTGCTTACAGGAATCTGGTCAAAAGTAGTCCATTGTTATAGGAATCTGGTCAAAAGTAGTCCAGCGCTTAATGGAATCTGGTCAAAAGTAGTCAAGTGCTTATAGGAATCTGGTCAAAAGTAGTCCAGCGCTTAATGGAATCTGGTCAAAAGTAGTCCAGTGCCTATAGAAATCTGGTCAAAAGTAGTCCAGCGCTTAATGGAATCTGGTCAAAAGTAGTCCAGTGCCTATAGGAATCTGGTCAAAAGTAGTCCAGTGCTTATAGGAATCTGGTCAAAAGTAGTGCAGAGAATAGGGTACCATTTGGGACATGTGACTCTTAAGAGAAAAGGATGAAGATACTAAGACAGCGGTCAGGGGGATGAATGAGACAGCAGAAGCAGTCCCTCCCTTGCCTGAGAGCACACATTGAGAGCCTACACACACACACACACGCACGCGCACACACACAGAGAGAGAGAGAGCCTAATCAGAGCAAAACTCTGACACACTGTCACTACACAGTTTAATCCCACTAATAAAAGACCGGAACTTCCACTTACATTGGCACTGTCTTACAGTAGCTTGCTTACGGGTTCCCAAAACAGTATAACTACCTTTGCTTTGAATTTCCTTAAGAAAGTATCAAAACAGCCCCAATTCAGTTGCAATTCAGTAGATCCATTTCCCACATCATACCTCACATAATAGGATACTGTACCGTACATGACATTAGTACAGAATCATGTCGGGGCATCACATCTGTCAAAAGACCATTTCAAAGCGTCTCTAGGAGGGTACTTCTGTCCATATAGCAAAATCATGCTGTCCAGATTACAGGTATGTTAAACACATATCAGAACAAATCGCACATTTTACAAATGGTACAGTGTACAGTCTATAGCCTACACATTCTGTATAGGTTTATATCTAACCTCTGAATCAGATCTCTCATCAGACCCAGAAGGTCGAAGGAGGATGAGGCCCAGGCCTACATCCAAAATGGGCCTATCATTTATCATTTAGAAACCTGTCAATATCAAAACTTCCTGCTAACATATTGCAATGAATAACGTTGTATAAATCTCACGATTTCAAATGAAAGATTCGATTCAACAAACGACAAAAATGTCAGGGTTTGTTCTCATGCTGAATGCTCGTCCACTGTAGAGATTGTATAATTGTGTTGTTCGCATTCACACAATATAACTAACTACAGGGATTGACAACATAACTAACCTTACAGCTCATGAAACACTTAGAAAATGCTAAAATCTCATATTGCAGCCGAAATTCGGAGATAAGAGAAGGAAAGCTGCATTCCAATCCCTCATCTCACGCTTCTCACGGGCGCTGTCCATTTCAGCACCACAAGATCGAGCAAGGAAAGGGACTAGCGGCTGAAATATCAGGTTACAAAATAGCCGTTTTAATGCGATATCAACTTCGTCACTCTTTTTATGTTATTGCTTTACACTCAAAAGGGATATAGATGACAGGACAAACAAGACAACAAGATTTTGGGATGCATACAGGCCATGAGCCTATAGACATAGGCTACAGGGTAATGGTTTACTAACAAGGATATGGGCTGCAGGTGTGGTATAATCCGATAATGAAATATGTCACGTTGATAAAACAAACACTTAACTCATCAAGCAAGATCAAAAAGCACATGATGGTTGTTTAGGCTACAGCGTTTACTTACCGACTTAAATGTTACACACTGGCTGGTGTAAAATAAGGCTATGCATCAGCATAATGTGATAGCAACCATCCCTCATTCTATTCTTACTTGGACCCAATGGGACATACGAAATGAACCGTTTTTCAGTCATTTTGTTTCATCCAGTAGCGGTGCACCAGCATGTTTTATGTAACCATTTCAGACAGAGAGCACCATGCAGCTTTTCCCGTTAACGACCGTGTCTCACAGGTAAACCGGTGGCCAAATATCCTTAGGCTACCTAAAAAGCCCTTACATAATGACCACCCCTTTCATTTTCCAAACATAACCTAGGCTACACATTCGGCGTCATGGTATGATGGCAATCTATATTCTGTAAAGAAGCAGGCAGGTCTCTGTGGGTTGTTGCACCACCTGCCATTATTCCTGGTAGTCGATGGCCCTATCAATTTCAGTTTATACTATTGTTTACTATATTATAAGCTCAATGACACCAATCTCCCTGGCAAAGACATGCACACTAGGCCACTGTATCGTTGTTATCTAATCTCATTTTCACAGGCGCAATAGGCGAGCTATTGCTTTAATGGTGTGTTTGTTCTGATGTATAAACATGAATATCGATCATTCTATCGTTGCCAATCGAATTACAAAGTCGGTTTGTAGGCTTTACATAATAAGGCATGATAGGCATCGTGCAGATATATTGCGATGCACACGTTTAGCAGCAGCCTACCCAAAAGTGCGGCCCATCAGAGCCTAGGAAACACTGCGAAATGCTGCAGTGGGTGGTTTCTATGTTATGCTCAGGTTTTTCCACGGAGCAAAAGTCCCATCTCGAACACATAGTCCTACCTTGTCGCCATCAACATCATAGACTCAAGAAAAAAATATTGTTCTCCATCATTTTCTCCAATAATTCAGTGTTTCTAGGATATTCTGAGCGTTTAACACGCTGCCTAGTCCTAAAATAGGCTCCTTGAAGGAAGGAGATACAGTATGTAGGCTACCACACCCGTAAAGCCATGTCGACCACCAGGTCGATACCAGGGTATGTGTATGCAACGAAATTACAACGGTAATAAGATTCTTGCTTTGATTATATATTTTTTTAGATGAAAGGTGGATGAAAAAGAGGTGTGAAGGATAGCGGCACCGTTTGAAAGGCTCTGGTACCAACACCCCCCCCCCCCCTCCCCCCCTACATGTTAGAATAGGCTAGAATAGATGGATGATTTTTTTTAATGCATGGTGGAGGAGAGAATTAGGCTATCACATTAGGCTAGGCTACTGGTTCTAATCGCCATACATTGGCCCATATTTGCTGCGTGGCATAACTATCACGAAAATAAATACAAATTTAAGCACGAAATCATTCATTTTCGTTTGATAATCATACATTTAAAAAATGTAATCGTTTAGTTTTTTAAGCAGTCAAAATCGGGGACATCATCACCTCATAATTTTTCCTATTTATCTGAACAATATTATGTTTAGCTCTGTGAAGGAAATTAGCAATATATCGATTAAGCTTAAATATAACGGGAATCTGGTTTAGGCTCTGGCAGGCAGCCTATTCAAGCAACAAAAAAAATGCTGGTCAGAGAGCGGCTCTGCGACATTTTTATAAGGCTATTGACAGACTATAACCAACCGATTCGTCAAAACATGCAACCGTTTTAGAAAAAGCTAAGAATTCACCTACTTTATAAGCGTTACAAGGAACCCAGAAAGGCGTTGTTGGACTGCAGATGTCGAAAAGATTCGGGAGAAACTGCGGTTGTCGCCATATTGTTGCTGCTATCTTCCCTCTCAGTACTTGCAGCTACCCTGGCTGCATAATTGATGACTCTCAGCAGAAATGTAAGGGAGTGTCGCCAAGTGCCTTTCACTGAAGAAATCAGTGACCACCACCACCATTCATCTTCGCTTAAAAATAGGCCTATGATAAACAGGTGAATTGTTATCTAACATTTGCTCAAATACCTCCACGAGATGTGAAATCGTAAAAAAAAAGACTAGCCTATAAGACGTTCAACATAGGCACGGCAACTGAATGAGCCAAGCCATATCAGCTGAACATGGTGTGGACCACTTTTTACAGTCTTGTAAGATTTCTGATGGATGATACGCGGCTTACATGGTACATGGTGGGCAAAGTAATGAGTTGTTGGTATAGACCTACAGGAATATTTTACTAAAATGATTACATGAGAAACTTGAAATTGGGCCTAAAATTAGATTGTAGGCTATGGTAGGATAAACCTATAACATTGTTCAAGGGTATCAACATTATCCCCATTTTTTTACAAGCCTAGTAGGTTATTGACTCAAGTGACCTCTGCCTGCAGTACTAATTGAAGAGTGACCAAACATGGTATTACGTCACAATGTCGACACTTTGAAACAATCAATGAAGGAATCAATGAATGAACCCCCGATTGGATCCACCTGTCTGTTTAGTCCATCTAGCCTACATTTCCTCACTCAAATAACGGACTTTAGGGCATTTGGAATCTTTCTATGTGCCCTGTATATAAGTGTATTGTTGTCTGAAGTTTCAGCACCGGGAAGTAAGTCGTAGACTTGTTCGCAACGAGTAGGCTAGGGTTTGCACTTGGAGCCGGCGCTAAATGATGCTTGAACGTGGCCTGAATGGGTCTCAAAGTTGCCAATACATTCCGAGGCGATGACGCGAACGCTGATTCTATTTAACTGACACATGGGAGATCTTCCCCATTTCTAATATAAATCAAAACTTGAACTGAAACATAAATGTACATTCTAAACGTCCAATATTCGGTGTTGTTAATGATCGCATGCTGACAGCGGGCGTTGGCAGACGCTCCAGGAGGGTCACGTGTTGTTGGAGGGCGTGATGCACCTGTGGTGCTTGGCCTTGGCAGGCCAGCGTGCAGGTGAAGTCGTGGCACCTCTGTGGCGGGACTATCCTCAACAACCTCTGGGTGCTCACTGCTTCACAGTCGTTCCGTGAGTCATTTACAGGCCTGCAAGAATAGGCAGCCTATATTTAGTATATATTTTTATTAGATAAATCCTAGCCTGAATGCCAGTCTGATTGCGCTATCATGCCAACTCCTTGTCACTCATTGTCACGCCATGTGTTTGGCTGGACAACGACAGCAATGTAGTTGGCAAGAGCACACATATATATTGGTATAGGCTAGAGGAATTACTGTAAAGCAGATAAATGCAAAAAAGTCATAAAGGTATAATTACTTGAGATAGGTAATTGACAGTGCCACTGATACATGCAGGCTTGTCTACACCTTTCAGATTACTATTTTGTTAATTGTTTAGGCCAAATAAGACAATCCTATAACACTTTGAAATGACATTAGTGACCGACACACACATGCTGCCATTTTTCCTAGTCATTGCTCAATGTAAAAAAATCTGCTATCACTTTTCTGTTAAATACAGTCATTTTTGTTGTTCACCCCAACTCTCTTTTCTGCTCTTTTCTGCTCTTTTCACCCCATAGGATGTCCAGTCTACGCATGTTGGCAAAACTCAATGTGCTAACAGCGCTATGTTACAGAGGTCCGAACTCGTGAGTTTGACCACCCCAGCTTCTCCAGTGACCTACCTCTTCTCCGTCTCTGCTCTCCACTGGAGTACACTGACTTTGTCCAGCCTGTCTGTACAGTGGAAGACGAGATGGAGGAATTCAATTTAAACCTCAACCTGTGTTTTGTCAGTAGCTGGGGCAGCACTTATTTCAAAGGATTGTGTGGGATCTATTAGGAAATTACAATGCAGTGCAATATTATCTTTATTAATCAAACTGTTACATCGGAAGCTGGTCTCCTGCACTGCTCTCAACCCCCCCGTATAACACAAAGACACCCATTTGAGAGAACCACAGGATCAGCCACAGTTCAGTGCCCCTGGGTGGAGAGCAGTTTAGGGGTTAAGAGCCTTAGCCTGGGTACCAAACTGTTTATGCCATCATGACAAGGAGTTGACATGATAGCACAAACAGATCTGGGACCAGACTATAAGAGCCTTGCTCAAGGGCACAACAGTGCTGAATGTTGAATTTAGCAGTAGATGAATACAGTATGTGTGTCTGGTCTCTCTTTAGAAAAGCCGATGGGCATACTGCAGGAAGTTGAGGAGAAGCTGATTGAGAGAAATACTTGTAATCGGATAGACTGGTACAACAGTTACATCAGGAATTGTATGATCTGTGCTGGCTCTGAGACTGGGGGGGGTTGACACATGTCAGGTGAGATGGCCATCATGTGACTGTGTCCAAAATGGCACCCTATTCCCTTTATAGTGCACTCCTTTTGACCAGAGCAAATGGGAAATAGGGTGCGATTTGGGACATAACCCCTTTTGAACTTTTTTAAAATAATTGCTCCCTGTGCTTACCCCATGCATTATACCTGTCTCATAACTAAGGCGTTATATGTCTGCTTATGGGGCATTATAAAAAGGGGTTAATTTATTCATTTTTTTCCCTTCATGAATTCATTATGAGAATAAAGTTGTGTTCTCCATTACAGTGCCTTCGGAAAGTAGTCAGACCACTTGACTTTGTCCACATTTTGTTACATTACCGCCTTATTCTAAAAGTGATTAAATAAAAAAATGTACACACAATACTCCATAATGAAAATCAAAAACAGGTTTATAGAATTTGTTTCAAATTTATAAAACAGAAAACTGAAATACATTATTTACATAAGTATTCAGACCGTTTGCTATGAGACTCGAAATTTAGCTCAGGTGCATTCTGTTTCCAACATCATCCTTGTCTATACACTTGTCTATATAAGGTCCCACAGTTGACAGTGCATGTTAGAGCAAAAACCAAGCCACGAGGTGGAAGGAATTGTCCGTAGAGCTCCGAGACAGGATTGTCTCGAGGCACAGATCTGGGGATGGGTACCAAAAAATGTCTGCACCATTGAAGGTCCCCAAGAAAACAGTAGCCTCCATCATTCTTAAATGTAAGAAGTTTGGAACCACCAGGACTCTTCCTAGAGCTGGCCGTCCGGCCAAACTGAGCAATCGGGGAGAAGGGCCTTGGTCAGGGAGCTCCAGAGTTCAGCACTCCACCAATCAGGACTTTATGGTAGAGTAGCCAGGCGGAATCCACTCCTCAGTAAAAGGCACATGACAGCCTGCTTGGAGATTGGCAAAAGGAACCTACAGGACTCTCAGACCATGAGAAACAAGATTCTCTGCACTGATGAAACCAAGATTGAACTCTTTGGCCTAAATGCCAAGCGTCACGTTTGGAGGAAACCTGGCACCATCCCTAAAGTGAAGCATGGTGGTGGCAGCATCATGCTGTGCGGATGTTTTTCTGCGCATGGACTGGGAGACTAGTCAGGATTGAGGAAAAGATGAACGGAGCAAAGCACAGAAAGATCCTTGATGAAAACCTGCTCCAGAGCTCTCAGGACCTCAGACTTGGCACACCTTGGCATACAGGTGTGTCAAGTTATGGCGTCACACCCAAGAAGACTCAAGGCTGTAATCGCTGCCAAAGGTGCTTCAACAAAGTACTGAGTAAAGGGTCTGAATACTTACGTAAATGTGATATATATACTTTATATAATTTAGCAAAACATTTTAGAAACCTGTATTTGCTTTGTCATTATGGGGTATTGTGTGTAAATTGATGAGGGGAAAAAACACATGTTAATCAATTTTAGAATAAGGCTGTAATGTAACAAAATGTGGAAAAAGTCAAGAGGTCTGAATACTTTCCTATTGCACTGTATAGGGGATACAACAATCCCACCCCTGCATATTTAGGTCACGAAGAGACAGACTCATTAGATCATTTGTTTTGGTACTGTCTATATGTAGCTTTTTTTTGGTCGCAGGATACTGAATAAAAATATTCAATATGTTGCAATATGCAACAATTACAAAGATTTTACTGAGTTGAAGTTCATATAAGGAAATCAGTCATCAGTCATCAGCCAATCCGAATGAGTTTTTCCCCACAAAAGGGCTTTATTACAAATAGAAATACTCCTCAGTTTCATCAGCTGCCCGGGTGGCTGGTCTCAGACGATCCTTAGGTGAAGAAGCCGGATGTGGAGGTCCGGGGCTGGCGTGGTTACACGTGGTCTGCGGTTGTGAGGCTGGTTGGACGTACTGTCAAATTCTTTAAAACAAAGTTGGAGGCAGGCTTATGGTAGAGGAATGAACATTAAATTCTCTGGCAACAGCTCTGGTGGACATTCCTGCAGTCAGCATTCCAATTGCAAGCTCACTCAAAACTTGAAACGTCTGTTGCATTGTGTTGTGTAACAAAACTGCAGATTTTAGAGTGCCCTTTTCTTTTCCCCAGCACAAAGTGCACCTGTGTGATGATCATGATTTTTAATCTGCATCTTGATATGCCATACCTGTCAGGTGAATGGATTATTTTGGCAAAGGAGAAATGCTATAATTATCAAGGCTCGGGCTAAGACCCAGATGCAGACACAGGAGGCGGATAGTACGAGTCTCAGAGTTTATTATAGTACAAGGGGCAGGCAAAAGGTAAGTCAAGGCAGGACAGCCGGCAATCACATTTACATAAGTATTCAGACCCTTTACTCAGTACTTTGCCGAAGCACCTTTGGCAGCGATTACAGCCTTGAGTCTTCTTGGGTATGACGCTACAAGCGTCGCACATCTGGATTTGGAGAATTTCTCCCATTCTTCCCTGCAGATTCTCTCAAGCTCTGTCAGGTTGGATGGAGAGCGTTGCTGCACAGCTTTTTCAGGTCTCTCCAGAGATGTTAGATTGGGTTCAAGTCTGGGCTCTGGCTGGGCCACTCAAGGACATTCAGAGACTTGTCCTGAAGCCTCTCCTGCGTTGTCTTGGCTGTGTGCTTAGGGTCGTTGTCCTGTTGGAAGGTGAACCTTCACTCCAGCCTTTTCAGTCAGTTATGAATACCAGGCTTGGTATCCCAGATTTTTCATAGTGTTCTACTGTTCCCAGTACTTGTCTTATATTATTTCCAATGTATCGTCCATTTGAAAAGGCTGAATAATATCCGACAATGCGTTTTTAATTTTATGCGCTTGGTATTTTGCTAGAATTTTTGCATCACAACACCGAAGTGTAAGGGGCCTCCAATTTATTGAATGGACTGGATCTATATATTGTTTCAGTAATTGTGAAATCAGACCTTTTTGTTGAGTATGACACTTTTTTTAGGAGTGGTTAAAACATGCTAATAACGGTCCTATGAGTACATCCAAAAAGGTTTGATTACCTTAACTGGTATGCCATCCAGCCCTGGAGTTTTCCCGTATTTAAAAGGCTTTAATTTCATCAGGAAGTTTCTCCTCTGTAATTTGGCCTTCACATGAGTCTTTCTGTACAGCTGTTAATTATTCATAGAAAAAACGTCTGTACAATTAACTATGGTTAGTGGAGATGGAGAAGACTGAAACGAAAACATATGCTGAAAGTACTTTGCTTCCTCTTTCAAAAGATAGTTTGGTGAATGATGGGTGACTAGCATTTCTATGTTGACGGTTCAAAAATCATTTGGTGCATTTATCCCCCATATTCCATCCAGGTCACTTTATTTTTTACAATATATTACACCTGATCTTTCTTGAATAAGTTCCTCCAGTTCTTTTTGTTTTTCCTCTTGATTATTCTGTGCCTCTATGGTACAGTTTTAATTGCTATCTATCTGTACTGTTAGTCCCTCTATTATGAAGTCAATTGACCTAAATTGATTTTGTTTTAAATATGAGTATGGATTTTCGTGGCCTCTTAAAAGCACATTGAAAAGTGTCTCATATAATAAATGGATCTGCTGTACCTATGTTTTGTTGGAAAAAGTCAGCTATAAGTTCTTGTCCTAGTTTTAAATTATTTATTTTTTAAAGTAATCCAAAAGGCTTTGATTACATTTCCAATATCATTGCCCAAGTGGAAATTCTGTAAGAGTAATGTATATGCCAATTATCTGATGGTCCGACTGCATTCTGTTCCCTATCTATCACTTTTTTAAACTTTTGGTGCCAACGAGAATGACATAAGAAAGTAGTCAAGACGACTAGCATGATTGATCCTCCGCCATGTACTGTATATCTCACAAGGTCAGGATATTTAAGCCTCCATATATCCACTAGTTCCAATATATCCATGATATTCGTGATTTCCTTAAGTGCATGAGGGTAATAGTTTGTAGTGTGATTTACTTTGCGGTCCACTAAGGTATTTAAAACTGTATTATAATCTCCCATCATAATAATAGAGTCTTGTATTGCGTGTAGGCTTGATACATTCATATACACTACTAGTCAAAAGTTTTAGAACACCTACTCATTCAAGGGTTTTTCTTTATCTTTACTATTTTCTACATTGTATAATAATAGTGAAGACATAAACTATGAAATAACACATACGGAATCATGTAGTAACCAACAAAGTGTTCAACAAATAAAGATATATTTGTGATTCTTCAAATAGCCATCCTTTGCCTTCAAAAGGGCGGCAGGGTAGCCTAATGGTTAGAGCGTTGGAGTAGTAACCAAAAGGTTGCAAGTTCAAATCCCCGAGCCTACAAGGTACAAATCTGTCGTTCTTCCCCTGAACAGGCAGTTAACCCACTGTTCCTAGACCGTCATTGAAAATAAGAATTTGTTCTTAACTGACTTGCCTAGTTAAATACAGGTAAAAATAGTGTATTTGTCACAAACACATGGTTAGCAGATGTTAATGCGAGTGTAGCGAAATGTTTGTGCTTCTAGTTCCGATAATGCAGTAATAACCAACGAGTAATCTAACCTAACAATTTCACAAGAATTACCTTATACACACAAGTGTAAAAGACACATATGGAATCATGTAGTAACCAAAAAAGTGTTCAACAAATAAAGATATATTTGAGATTCTTCAAATAGCCATCCTTTGCCTTCAAATCAAATCAAATTTTATTTGTCACATACACATGGTTGGCAGATGTTAATGCGAGTGTAGCGAAATGCTTGTGCTTCTAGTTCCGACAATGCAGTAATAACCAACAAGTAATCTAACCTAACAATTTCACAACAATTACCTTATACACACAAGTGTAAAGGAATGAATAAGAATATGTACATCAAAAAATATATGAATGAGTGATGGTATAGAACGGCATAGGCAAGATGCAGTGGATGGTATAGAGTACAGTATATACATATGAGATGAGTAATGTAGGGTATATAAACATTATATGAAGTGGCATTGTTTAAAGTGGCTAGTGATACATTTATTACACAATTATAAAAGTGGCTGGTGTAGAGTCCGTATGTTGGCAGCAGCCACTCAATGTTAGTGATGGCTGTTTAACAGTCTGATGACCTTGAGATAGAAGCTGTTTTTCAGTCTCTCGGTCCATGCTTTGATGCACCTGTACTGACCTCGACTTCTGGACGATAGCAGGGTGAACAGGCAGTGGTTTGGGTGGTTGTTGTCCTTGATGAACCTTCCTGTGACATCGGGTGGTGTAGGTGTCCTGGAGGGCAGGTAGTTTTCCCCCGGTGATGCGTTGTGCAGACCTCACTACCCTCTGGAGAGCCTTACGGTTATGTGCAGAGCAGTTGCTGTACCAGGCGGTGATACACCCCGACAGGATGCTCTCGATTGTACATCTGTAAAAGTTTGTGAGTGTTTTTGGTGACAAGCCAAATTTCTTCAGCCTCCTGAGGTTCAAGAGGCGCTGCTGCGCCTTCTTCACCATGCTGTCTGTGTGGGTGGACCAATTTAGTTTGTCCGTGAGGTGTACGCCGAGGAACTTAAAACTTACTACCCTCTCCACTACTGTCCCGTCGATGTGGATAGGGGGGGGTGCTCCCTCTGCTGTTTCCTGAATTCCACGATCATCTCCTTTGTTTTGTTGACGTTGAGTGTGAGGTTATTTTCCTGACACCACACTCCGAGGGCCCTCACCTCCTCCCTGTAGGCCGTCTCGTCGTTGTTGGTAATCAAGCCTACCACTGTAGGGTCGTCTGCAAACTTGATGATTGAGTTGGAGGTGTGCATGGCCACGCAGTCGTGGGTGAACAGGGAGTACAGGAGAAGGCTGAGAACGCACCCTTGTGGGGCCCCAGTGTTGAGGATCAACGGGGTGGAGATGTTGTTACCTACCCTCAACACCTGGGGGCAGCCCGTTAGGAAGTCCAGGACCCAGTTGCAGAGGGCGGGTCGAGACCCAGGGTCTCGAGGTTGATGACGAGTTTGGAGGGTGTTAAATGCTGAGCTGTAGTCGATGAACAGCATTCTCACATAGTTATTCCTCTTGTCCAGATGGGTTAGGGCAGTGTGCAGTGTGATTGCGATTGCGCAGTCTGTGGACCTATTGAGGTGGTAAGCAAATTGGAGTGGGTCTAGGGTGTCAGGTAGGGTGGAGGTGATATGGTCCTTAACTAGTCTCTCAAAGCACTTCATGATGACGGAAGTGAGTGCTACGGGGCGGTAGTCATTTAGCTCAGTTACCTTAGCTTTCTTTGGAACAGGAACAATGGTGGCCCTCTTTAAGCATGTGGGGACCGTCTGGGCCTGCAGCCTTGCGAGTGTTGACACCTTTAAATGTTTTGCTCACGTCGGCTGCAGTGAAGGAGAGTCCACAGGTTTTGGTAGCGGGCCGTGTCAGTGGCACTGTATTGTCCTCAAAGCGAGCAAAGAAGTTGTTTAGTCTGTCTGGGAGCAAGACATCCTGGTCCGCGATGAGGCTGGTTTTCTTTTTGTAATCCATGATTGACTGTAGACCCTGCCACATACCTTTTGTGTCTGAGCCATTGAATTGCGACTCTACTTTGTCTCTATACTGATGCTTAGCTTGTTTGATTGCCTTGCGGAGGGAAGAGCTACACTTCGGTCATGTTCCCGGTCACGTTGCCCTGATTAAAAACAGTGTTTTGCGCTTTCAATTTCGCGCGAATGCTACCATCAATCCATGGTTTCTGGTTTGGGAATGTTTTAATAGACGCTGTGGGTACGACATCGCCGATGCACTTGCTAATAAACCCGCTCACCGAATCAGCGTATTCATCAATGTTGTTGTTTGCCGCAATGCAGAACATATCCCAGTCCACGTGATCGAAGCAATCTTGAAGCGTGGAATCCGATTTGGTCGGACCAGCGTTGAACAGACCTGAGCACGGGAGCTTCCTGTTTTAGTTTCTGTCTATCGGCTGGAAGCAACAAAATAGAGTTGTGGTCAGCTTTTCCGAAAGGAGGACGGGGGGAGGGCCTTATATGCGTCGCGGAAGTTAGAGTACAATGATCTAGGGTTTTGCCAGCCCTGGTAGCGCAATCGATATGGTGATAGAATTTAGGGAGCCTTGTTTTCAGATTAGCCTTGTTAAAATCCCCAGCTACAATAAATGCAGCCTCAGGATATGTGGTTTCCAGTTTACATAGAGTCAAATGAAGTTTGTTCAGGGCCATCGATGTGTCTGCTTGGGGGAGGGGGGTTATATGCGACTGTGTGTCACGTTATGACCTTTATTTCCTTTGTTTTGTCATTATTTAGTATGGTCAGGGCGTGAGTTGGGTGGGCAGTCTATGTTTGTTTTTCTATGATTTGGGTATTTCTATGTTTCGGCCTAGTATGGTTCTCAATCAGAGGCAGGTGTCATTAGTTGTCTCTGATTGAGAATCATACTTAGGTAGCCTGGGTTTCACTGTGTGTTTGTGGGTGATTGTTCCTGTCTCTGTGTTTGCACCAGATAGGGCTGTTTTGGTTTTTCCACATTTCTTGTTTTGTTAGTTTGTTCATGTGTAGTTGCTTTATTAAAGTACCATGAATAGAAACCACGCTGCGTTTTGGTCCGCCTCTCCTTCACCTCAAGAAAACCGTTACACTGTGATTATAATCAAAGAGGATTCTGTAGGTAGATAATGCTGTCGGCATTTGATTGTGAGGAATTCTAAGTCATGTGAACAGAAGAACTTGAGTTCCTGTATGTTGTTATGATCACACCACGTCTCGTTAATCATAAGGCATACACCCCCGCCCTTCTTCTTTACAGAAAGATGCTTGTTTCTGTCAGCGCGATGCGTGAAGAAACCAGCTGGCTGTACCGACTCCGATAGTGTGTCTCAAGTGAGCCATGTTTCCGTGAAACAAAGAACGTTACTGTCTCTGTTGTCTCTCTGGAAGGCTACCCTTGCACGGATTTCATCTACCTTGATGGTCTTGATGGCGACTGCACTTGAAGAAACTTTCAAAGTTCTTGAAATGTTCCGTATTGACTGACCTTCATGACTTAAAGTAATGATGGACTGTCATTTCTCTTTTCTTATTTGAGCTGTTCTTGTCATAATATGGACTTGGTCTTTTAGCAAATAGGGCTATTAAGAAAATAAATTCCACAAATTTACTTTTAAGAAGGCACACCTGTTAATTGAAATGCATTCCAGGTGACTACCTCATGAAGCTGGTTGAGAGAATGCCAAGATTGTGCAAAGCTTTTTTGGTAACTACATGATTCAATATATGTTATTTCATAGTTTTGATGTCTTCACTATTATTCTACAATGTGGAAAATAGTAATAATAAAGAAAAACTCTTGAATGAGTAGGTGTTCTAAAACTTTTGACCGATAGTGTATACGAAGAACTATCAATAGAAAACAGGTATCTGTGTTGATGGCTAGCTCTTGAACAACAGTGTCCCGACGAGAGAGTACATTTTCTATGCCAGGTGAAATCTTGCATCATTATTATTATCATTGTTATGGATGTATCTAAATAAATGTCACTAGATAACAGCTTTGACAAATGCAAATGAAGCTACATTGTTGTTCTTCTGCACTGTTTGAAGAGACTAAGTTAGCCGTAGTTGGGCTAGCTAGCAAGAAAGGGTTAAGAACGTTGTCAGCCAATATGGCAATGGAACATTTATAACGAACGACTGGGATGCATCCATAGATACAGAACAAAAAGACAACGACCGGGTCGCGTCTCTGGCAACCGAACCGATTGAACGAACAACCAGCCGGGTTAGGAAGCAACACTAGATTTGTGTTGACACTATATCTTGTAGGATGAAATAGTACGAGTAAATGAATCAAAATAACGTGTTTAATGAAAATAGGTCAATCATTATTTGAATATGTTGGTAACCCAATGTATAAAAGTGGTAATGCCCTCAATTCCGGTGTTTGGAGGATGTATTGGCACGGTTTGCCGGCCCTCGACCTCTTCTTGGCCCTAACAACACCCGTGCCAATATATCCTCCAAACACCGGCTTCTCTGGCATTATCACTTAAATATGTAACGTTAGCCTAGATGTAGCCTAGACGTAGCCTAGATGTAGCCTAGTAGGCTCACGTTAACTAGTGTCATGACTGTCCTGTGAGGATCCAAATAGATCAGATCAGCTTTGCAATAAATAACTTCAACCAGACCCCCCCCTCACCTGTAGAGGAGGGAGGAGGGAACTGGTGGGGGTTAACACCTCACGCCCTGTTGTAAATCAAGGACAGAACATTCAGCATCTCCCTTTCCAATGTTCACCAGAGGAATGTGCCTTTGTTTTAAGAAGACTTCCCCTGCCGAAACTCTAACACGTTCTAAAGCAAATACTGGCACAATATTTCTAACTTAGGATGTGGGGAATGGTCAGAGGCGATCCAAAGAACACTAATGACGTTTTGGTTATTTTGTGATGTCATTAAAAATGTTATAAAGGAAATACTGTAACTTGGATAGTATATACCCACTCTTTGTGTGAAGTGTCCATCCTATGCGTTGTGCATGAAATATGAAAAATGATGAGTGTTTTTGTTAAGAGAGGGAAATGAATTTTGGAGCCATAAGAGATAATAGTTTTACATAACTTTGCACAGTGACAAGTCATGCCCGTGAGTGAGGTCAGAGAGCGTGTCAGCCTGACGGAACTGCCCTTTTGAACAAACTGCATAAAATTATGAGTTAAGAATTAACCTATCAGACCAGAGAGACATAGAGCTGCAGCTCACTTTTAAAGTAGTTTGAACTCAATCTCAACACGAGGTAGAGATGATAAAGTCACCTCCCGGACAATCACTGGTACGGCTGATTAGCTGTCCTAAGTAAAGTATCTTCAAACCATTCTACTACTCTTTTCAAACCATCGTATTCTCATCACCCCACTGGGAACCATCAACACAGCTGGCTAGCCTATCTTCAAAGAAGCTTCAGAAGCGAATGGAAGGAAAATAAATTCTGTAGTTCTGTTCAGGACTACACGACAAGTCACCGGATACCGGACGACTGCAGAGGAGAACAGTAGAAGACAGGTGGGGACCCCTTTTGGACAATCACAGCCTTACAAGCGTGCCACGAAAATGCCCAACCCCTTTCCAAGGCGGCCCGGTTCAGAGAGATACACAGTAAACCAAGGTATTTTCACGTAAATACATTCATGATTTCTTCCAAGCAGGTGGTGGTTGGTGTGTAAAGCATAGGAGTGCTATAAGTGAGAGTAGTATCTAAAATGTACCAACATTAAGTGTCTCTGTCCCTCTCTCTCCATGTCTTTTGTACCAAGCAGCCATATTGTTGTCAGTCCACTTGTAACGGTTATCGTCTGGAGAAAGAGAGGAGGACCAAAGCGCAGCGTAGTAAGTGTTCATATTTTTAATAAAACAACTGAACACTGAAAAGAAAAAACGACAAACGAACAGTCCTGTAAGGTGACGAAAAACACGAAACAGAAAATAATCACCCACAACTAAAATGGGGAAAACAGGCTACCTAAGTATGATTTTCAATCAGAGACAATGATCGACAGCTGCCTCTGATTGAGAACTATACCAGGCCAAACACAGAAATACAACATAGAATAAATAACATATACTACCCACCCCAACTCACGCCCTGACCAAACTAACACAAAGACAAAATAAAGGAACCTGTTTTTAATGTATTAAGTGTGTATGTTTATCCAGTGTTACCATTTAGTTAGCTAGTAAATAAATAATTAAACCAATTTGTGTAGTACTGAATCACAAGTAAGGCTCGGACTGTTCAGAATGATATGATACGAGGTTATGAATAATAAGTTGACTGTTTATAAATGTGATAAGTAAAGACCTTTAGAGTTTAATACGAGAGATGGTAACTTTAAAGAACTGATCTCGTGGTGCCCCAGATCCTAATTAGTTAATTGTGACATGATTAATTTAAAATCGGGTAACAATTAAACATATTTAGGCTGATTAGATAAATAACCGTCTTCAGATTAATATTAAAAGTCAAGTCACGACACTAGCTAATTTAGCTGGTTCATTTTTGCCCATGCGAGGAAGTTAGGCTAGCAAGCATTTTAGCTAGGTTCAACTAAACTTTAGTTTTTTTACTTGCTTGCTTGCTTGCGCACACACACACACACACACACACACACACACACACACACACACACACACACACACACACACACACACACACACACACACACACACACACACACACACACACACACACACACACACACACACACACACACACACACACACACACACACACACACAAATCAGTACCATGGATAGCCACATGATATTAAGCTACATTGATTGAATTATATATTTTTTGTATCTTTATGCTTGTTTTCAGTGTATTAAACTAAGCATATATAGCATTGTTGATTTGATCATGTTTAAGTTCAAATGGTCCTGGAATAGCGGAGGCAGTGCTCCTGTTGTCTTTGTGCTGATTTGCCGTAACTACGTGGTTCTAAATAAGTAGCTCGTTTTTTTGTAAAATGACGAAAACATGAACTTGCTTTACTATGCTGCAGGTCATGTAACTGCTTGTTACATGCAATATTTGCTTTGTGGACTTCATTGGACAGATGTTGCTCTCCGGCTTTGTGATGAAGCAAACGCATAGTTGAATTTATTCCACTACTGTGTGACTGTCGTCTTTTTGTTGTCAGGGCCTTATTGAAGGCCTATATCATGGTGGCGTATGAACGACTGGGTTACAGAGCAAACAAGGTAAATATCACAACGTGTTGTAATATGGCTTTATTGGCTTGGCTTCCCCAGTGATTTTACCCACGTACCGCTACTGATCGTGGATGTTAGGCCTCATCCATAGCTACATTTTTTAATTTGTGTGGTAACATTTTCCCAGCAGCCACATCTCAATCAGCTTTATGTAGGCCAGGGATGGGCAACTGGTGGCCCACGAGAAGGCCCTTGGATCAATTTCTACCCCCTCCCAAAAAATATATAAGCCTATATATACACAGTAGCAAGAAAAAGTATGTGAACCCTTTGGAAATACCTGGATTTCTGCATAAATTGGTCCAAAAAAAATCTGATCTGATCTTCATCCAGGTCACAACAATAGACAAACACAGTCTGCTTAAACGATTATAAGTTTTCATGTCTTTATTGAACACACCGTGTAAACATTCACAGTGCAGGGTGGGAAAAGTATGTGAACCATTGGATTTAATAAATGGTTGACCCTCTTTTGGCAGCAATAACCTCAACCAAACGTTTTCTGTAGTTGCTGATCAGACCTGCACAATGGTCAGGAGGAATTTTGGACCATTCCTCTTTACAAACCTGTTTCAGTTCAGCATTATTCTTGGGATGTCTTGCGTGAACTACTCTCTTGAGGTCATGCCACAGCATCTCAATCGGGTTGAGTTCAGAACTCTGACTGAGCCACTCCAGAATGTGTATTTTCTTCTGTTCAAGCCATTCTGTTGTTGATTTCCTATCTTGTTGTCCTGTTGCATCATCTAACTTCTGTTGAGCTGCAATTGGCGGACAGAAAGCCTAACATTCTCCTGCAAAATATCTTGATTAACTTGGGAATTCATTTTCCCGTTGATGATTGCAAGCTGTCCAGACCCTGAGGCAGCAAAGCAGCCCCAAACCATGATGCTCCCTCCACCATTCTTTACAGTTGGGATGAGGTTTTGATGTTGGTGTGCTGCGCCTTTTTTCACTCCACACACAGTGTTTCAAACTTATTCCAAACAACTCAACTGTAGTTTCATCTGTCCACAGAATATTTTGCGAGTAGTGCTGTGGAACATCCAGGTGTACTTTTGCAAACTTCAGACGTGCATCAATGTTTTTTTTGGACAGCAGTGGCTTCTTCCATGGTGTCCTCCCATGAACACCATTCTTGTTTGGTGTTTTACGTATCATAGACTCATCAACGGAGATGTTAGCTTGTTCCAGAGATTTCCGTAAGTCTTTAGCTGACACTCTAGGATTCTTCTTAACCTCATTGAGCATTCTTGCAGTCATCTTTGCAGGACGGCCACTCCTAGGGAGAGTAGCAACAGTGCTGAACTTTCTCCAGTTATAGAAAATTTGTCTTACTGTAGACTGATGAACATCAAGGCTTTTAGAGATACATAAAAGCTGGAAAGGATTACAAAAGTAAGTCAGCAATTCTTAATCTTAGGTCTTCTGAGATCTCTTTCATTCGAGGCATGGTTCACATCAGGCAATGCTTCTTGTGAATAGCAAACTCAAATTTTGTTCGTGTTTTTTATATGGCAAGGCAGCTCCAATATATCCAATCTCGTCTCATTGATTGCACTCCAGGTTAGCCGACTCCTGATTCCAATTTGCTTTTGGAGAAATCATTAGCCTAGGGGTTCACATACTTTTTAGAACCTACACTGTGAATGTTTAAAATGTATTTTTTTTGTCTATATTGAATACAATAATTTGTGTGTTATTAGTTTAAGCACACTATGTTTGTCTATTGTTGTGACTTAGATGAAGATCAGATCAAATTTGATGACCAATTTTTGCAGATATCCAGGTCATTCCAAAGGGTTCACATACTTTTTCTTGCCACTATCTTTTTTTTTTTTTGGAACTCAACTTATTGTTTCGAGTGAGAATAGTATAACACTAAATTTGCTTGTGCATCAGCAGTTTTTCTCTTTTTATGTCAGTCACTGATACCAGTCAGTCAATTAGCCATGTCATCTAACATTTTTTAGATTGCCAAGTTAGTTTAGTGGCCAGCTATCTAAACTTGTTATCATAATCGATTTTACTCAGATATCATATTAAAAACTGCAAACCCTCTCCACTCTATGGCAAAATGTGTAGAATTGAAAGAAATGAAAACAGCTCATTTTCCTCTCCGCCCCATGGCAAATGTGCAGAATTGCAATAGACTTGCTTTAACACTACAACATACAGTTGAAGTTGGAAGTTTACATACGTAAACATAAGTTTACGTATGTTGGGAGTCATTAAAACTCGTTTTTCAAACACTCCCCAAATTTCTTGTTAACAAACTATAGTTTTGTCAAGTCGGTTAGGACATCTACTTTGTGCATGACACCAGTAATTTTTTCAACAATTGTTTACAGACAGATTATTTCACTTATAATTCACTGTCACAATTCCAGTGGGTCAGAAGTTTACATACACTAAGTTGATTGTGCCTTTATTAAACAGCTTGGAAAATTCCAGAAAATTATGTCATGACTTTAGAAGCTTCTGATAGGCTAATTGACATCATTTGAGTCAATTGGAGGTGTACCTGTGGATGTATTTCAAGGCCTCAGTGCCTCTTTGCTTGACATCATGGGAAAATCAAAAGAAATCAGCCAAGACCTCAGAAAATAATTGTAGACCTCCACAAGCCTGGTTCGTCCTTGGGATTAATTTACAAACTCCTGAAGGTACCACGTTCATCTGTACAAACAATAGTATGCACGTATAAACACCATGTGACACGCAGCCGTCATACCGCTCAGGAAGGAGACGCGTTCTGTCTCCTAGAGATGAACGTACCTTGGTTACGTAAAGTGCAAGTCAATCCCAGAACAACAGCAAAGGACCTTGTGAAGATGCTGGAGGAAACAGGTACCAAAGTATCTATATCCACAGTAAAACAAGTCCTATATTGACATAACCTGAAAGGCCACTCAGCAAGGAAGAAGTCACTGCTCCAAAATCACCATAAAAAAAGCCAGACTATGGTTTGCAACTGCACATGGGGACAAAGATTGTACTTTTTGGAGAAATGTCCACTGGTCTGATGAATCAAAAATAGAACTGTTTGGCCATAATGACCATTGTTATGTTTGGAAGAAAAAGGGGGAAGGCTTGCAAGCCAAAGAACACCATCCCAACCGTGAAGCACGGGGGTGGCAGCATCATGTTGTGGGGGTGCTTTGCTGCAGGAGGGACTGGTGCACTTCACAAAATAGATGGCATCAGGATGGAAAATTATGTGGATATATTGGAAGCAACATCTCAAGACATCAGTCAGGAAGTTAAAGCTTGGTCGCAAAAGGGTCTTCCAAATGGACAATGACCACAAGCACACTTCCAAAGTTGTGGAACAGTGGCTTAAGGACTACAGAGTCAAGGTATTGGAGTGGCAATCACAAAGCCCTGACCTCAACCCTGTAGAACATTTCTGGGCAGAACTGAAGAAGTGTGTGCGAGCAAGGAGGCCTACAAACCTAACTCAATTACACCAGCTCTGTCAGGAGGAATGGGCCAAAATTCACCCAATTTATTGTGGGAAGCTTGTGGAAGGCTACTCGAAACATTTGACCCAAGTTAAACAATTTAAAGGCAATGCTACCATATACTAATTGAGTGTATGTAACTTCTGACCCACTGGGAATGTGATGAAAGAAATAAAAGCTCAAATAAATCTATTATTCTGACATTTCACATTCTTAAAATAAAGTGGTGATCCTAACTGACCTAAGAGTTGAGTTTAAATGTATTTGGCTAAGGTGTATGTAAACTTCCAACTCAACTGTAGATGTGGGTATGCAACCCTGCGAGCAACTGCGGGCCCTCATGAGGAGTTGATTGTTTGTGGCCCCCACCCCCATCAAAGTTGCCCATCCTTTTTGTAGTCCTTCCAAATCAAATGGAGGGGTTGTCTGCCATTAAGCTGAAGCACAAACTCAGCATTATGGTTCTAGTCTTCCTTTTTAGTAAATTGTGGAAAGAGACCAGACACCATCAACGATGATGCCACCTGACCATGGTGATTATGGTGGTGGTCGGTTTGTTAGTGGCACTCCAATGCCTTGTTTAAAACTGGGAAGTCTCCGACTTCAGTGTGTTCAAGACAACTGGGAACTCTGGAATACCAAGTCGGAAACACTTATCTTTCTAGAGCTACGACATTCTGATCTGAAGATCACTGACATTGTGATTTGACCAAGTTTTTTTCAGAGTTCCCAGTTGTCTTGAAAGCACCACAGTTGACCCTATTATTTGGCCATGGCAAGTCTCTATCGTGAACTGACCAACCGCAGCAGATCCTTTCCAGCATCACTGTGGAGGAGCCATCATCATCAGCCAGGACTGAATACTGACAGTTGCCGTATGTGATCATACACCGCAGCATTGGTGTATATATACACGTCATCATATATTGAATGTCTACCATTTAGCTACTTTAGTTATGACGCTTTCCAAAATGTAACTTTTCATTTGCACTTTTTGTTGCAGCCTTTCGACCCACCTCAAAGCTGGGACCATGGATGCAATTAACAATGACGCTAACACACAGGCATTACAAATTTAGAGAATAGTCAGTCATAAAAGGTTTAATCCCATCACACTGTGATACAACGTTGCACTTATGAACATGAAAACCCCCTTGTATTCAACACCTTTGTGGATCAAATTTGCATCCCAGATTAATCCAAATGTTAAGGAACAGGGCCCAATGGTAAATCCAAAAATACTACACTGCTTTGCATTGTCAAAGTATAGCTCGCCACATAGCCTACTGCTTCAAATGGTTAGACATACCAGTACCAGTCAAAAGTTGGGACACACCTACTCATTCAAGGGCTTTTCTTTATTTTTACTATTTTCTACATTGTAGAATAATAGTTTAGACATCAAAACTATGAAATAACACATACGGAATCATGTAGTAACCAAAGAAGTGTTAAACAAATCAAAATATATTTTATATTTGAGATTCTTCAAAGTAGCCACCCTTTGCCATGATGACAGCTTTGCACACTCTTGGCATTCTCTCAACCAGCTTCATTAGGTAGTCACCTGGAATGCATTTCAATTAACAGATGTGCCTTGTTAAAAGTTCACTTGTGGAATTTCTTTCCTTCTTAATGCGCTTGAGCCAATCAATCAGTTGTGTTGTGACAAGGTAGGGGTGGTATACAAAAGAAAGCCCTATTTGGTAAAAGACCAAGTCCATATTATGGCAAAAACAGCTGAAACAAGCAAAGAGAAAAGACAGTCCATCATTACTTTAAGACATGAAGGTCAGCCAATCAGGAACATTTCAAGAACTTTGAACGTTTCTTCAAGTGCAGTCACAAAAACCATCAAGCACTATGATGAAACTGTCTCTCATGAGGACTGCCACAGGAAAGGAAACCCAGAGTAACATCTGCTGCAGAGAATAATTTCATTAAAGTTACCAGCCTCAGAAATTGCAGCCCAAATAAATGCTTCACAGAGTTCAAGTAACAGACACATCTCAACATCAACTGTTCAGAGGAGACTGCAAAGAAACCACTATTAAAGGGCACCAATAGGAAGAAGAGATTTGCTTGGGCCAAGAAACATGAGCAATGGACATTAGACCAGTGGAAAATGGTTTGGGATGAGTTGGACAGCAGAGTGTTGTGAAAGAAGCCAACAAGTGCTCAGGATGTGTGTGAACTCCTTCAAGACTGTTGGAAAAGCATTCCAGGTGAAGCTGGTTGAGAGAATGCCAAGAGTGTACAAAACTGTTAGGAAAAGGGTGGCTACTTTGAAGAATCTCAAATTTATTTTGATTTGTTTAACACTTTTTTTGGTTACTACATGATTCCATATGTGTTATTTCATAATTATTCTACAATGTAGAAAATAGTACAAATAAAGAAAAACCCTTGAATGAGTAGGTGTGTCTTGACCTATACTGTATATTCAGACAAGTTACATTTGGTATGAAGATAAGACAGGAAATGGAGCAACCACTGTCGACATCTAGAAACGACTAGAAAATTCAGCTGAGAAAGAGGGTTGGCTGACCCCTGGTGGAGAGATGTAACTTCTCTCTGTAATAATGTGGTGCTGCACTGTGGCTTTGTAGTCTCTTTTTACAGTTGTCTTTTCACTTGTCTTCGCCACAGCATCTCAGTTCAACCCTATTGGGTATTCAGCCAATGGGCTGTTGATGTTAAAAATGAAGTTACTGACAGGTCATTACACCAATCAGACACCAAGTGGGCAGAGACAAGCAACTGAAAATAGACTAGTGGCTTTACAGATCACAGAGCAGGGCCCGGTTTCACAAAGGCATCTTAAGGCTAAGTTCAGTGCTGACAAAAGCCTATTTTTATTGTTTTATTTTGCTAAACCAAATAGAAAACAAATGATCCCGATTAACAACTTCACAAAACGTTGGTCAAATAGGCCATAATTATACCTCTTTTCTGAGTTGCACTACTGATGCATAGCGTTTATGCATCGTGAACAGACCTCAAGCCTCGAAGTTAACAAAGAAACATTTATCTGAAAGATCTTATTTTTTTTATCACTACAAAAGTACAGTACATTTTGTGCTTTCAATACTGACTCTAAAAGATTATAACATCCTTCATTGTTTTAAATTTTACTACAATTGGTACAGTGTAAAAAGAAAAAAAAATAGGAAATGTCTGCAATTCTGATGGTTTATTCATGGGCAGGTTTTGTTTTTGTTGTTGACTATTCGCCACTTCCAGTTTTGGATAGCACCAATGTGTGTTGAATACATGGCAGGGCAACATGTTGTCGCAACACATAGGAATAAAATGAGTCGCACGGGCTTGGAACTTCTCACCGTGGCAATTTGACTAGTAAACTCATTCTAGTTCTATGGTCACACCACTGTAAGATAAGGTGTTTAAAACATGCGAAGGTGTAATCATACAGTAGCAACTTGCAAAAAATCCAAATACCACAGAGAATAGTCCAAGTTCAATACATTTATTTATGAACCATTCAATTTCAACTTCACTCAAGAGATGGACTTATAAATTACAATGTTTGTCTGTCATTCAAGTAGTCTAAACTACTTCCAAATCAAACAAGGCTTTTGTTTTGCAACAGAGTTGTGCTGTTAATGTAGGGTCGTTGAAAGAAGAGTTCATGAGAAAGAGAACATAACTTGCATGAAAAACCATTAGAATTACATTTAAATCAATAATGTCTCATTTGGATTTAAAAAAAAGTGGTTTATCAACTGATAAAAATTGCAGTACAGTGAATTTTACATTAAAAAAAAGCCAATCTGGAACTAAAATATTGTTCAATATTTCGATGTTCATTTAATTAAAAGGGGCAATGAAACTTTTTTTGCACAAGGAAAGACAAACAATGTCACCATTTAAACCATACGATCATACACACACACACACACAGTAATGATATGGGAAAGTGCAAATTGTTACCACCTGCCAAACCATAAGATACTTTTTTGAATTTTGCAATTTGTTACTTAGCCTATTTTTATGTCAGTAATGCAGAAATTGGATGTCAAGTAAGAAAGATCAGTCAAGTTTTATCAACGTAAAGAATAAGTTCATCATGTCAATGTACACAGTAACACCAGTTATACAGTTTTTGACCTCTAAAATATACACTATGCTATACAGTCAACATCTCAACCTTACCCTCTGCAATCCCTTTTCTATTCATCACAAGCACAGCAATAGAATGAAAGCCTTTGACAAATCAAAACAAAAATGTTAAAAGTTCCACAGGTTTTATAAGGCAAGAATTTGTTCTCATCTTATACCCACTGCAAACTTTTTTGGTAATACACCAAGTCGTTGATTTATGAAGATGTTACGTTTCATGTTAACACAACAGAAAGGCACAGGGCAGCAGTCTCCTGATAACCCCGATGTAGCCTCGTGAAGTTAGTCAGAGTTGAAGATGCCCTTTGTGGCTCAATGGACAGTACAGAACGAAGAAACAAGCTTAGCAATTGACTAGCCTTGGACGCCAGGCTTCGCTTGTTGGACGCCAGGCTTCGCTTGTTGAAAGCCTGTGACGGAGGCTAGCAGTCGACTGACTGACTGATACTTATTCAAGCTAAAATATAGTGACTCGGTATAGGAGCCTCCGCGATATCAGCCAATAAGATAATCAGAAGTCAATCTTATCGTTCCATATTACCGGTATTGTGTATGCTTGATATTTAAATAATGATTATTTACAATTCATTACTGTATGGTGCACTATAGTGAATACAGATGTTTAAAGGTAAATATCTACACTAGTTTACCTTGTCTTGTGGCTGCACAGACATATTACCGCAAGCCCATTGAATAGCGTTACAGTTAAACAGGAGTTCCTTTTCTCCACATGATCGATAAGATCACGGTCATTCCCGCTCATACATCCAAGGACTTAAACAGCTTGTCCGTTTTGTTGTTTCCATTTGCTGCTGATATGTTTGTTGCACATCCTTTTTCGTTCCATACCAATCCAAAGTGGGTTTTAAAAGTGATTTCTTCCAGCAAGTCTGAAAGCTTGTAACATAGCAGTGAGCCGTTAAAACAAACCTAGAGATGTGTGGGACAGAAACGTAAGATGACCGATCGATCGCAGCTCGGAATGTAAGTGCAGCTATAGAGGTGCAGGCATCTGTTGGCCTGAAGTGAGCTGTACTTGCTGGCGGTATTGTATTGTTTGAATAGTTGTTAATCTGAATTGTATCACGAAAAATGGTGGTTAGAGGAAGTCAGTTTCACATCGACTACCCAGGAGACATATATGCACTACATAGGGAATAGGGTGCCATTTGGGACACACACCAAGCCTGGTCTCAGATCTGTTTGCACTGGCTTTCCAACTCCTACGGTCATTGTCACATGAGGAGTTGGCAAGACAGCACAAACAGATCTGAGACCAGGCTAGGAGAGACAGGACAGATTATGGAAGGACAAGGAAAGGTTAAAGTGCATGGGGGGGGGGGGCTTCCAGCTCGTCTCATTGGCTCCACAGTCCTATCCTGACAAACATGACGGACTGTGGATCCCTCAGGAGAAAGGAGAGAGCAAGGTACAGGCTGAACTAAAAACAAACCATGGAATGGATTGAGACGATAAACAAATCTCTACAGTTTTTGTCTTCCTCTGTAAAACAAGATGCACAAAAATCATTATTTCTGGGGATAAAATCATTGATCGGAGCAGTCGGGAGAGAAGAGGGGAGAGACAGTGGATGAGGGTATTGGCAAACGTCTCCTTGACAGGTGGACCTAAATGTCAATCAAAGAGAAGTAACCAATCCTATTCCTCCTCTGTCAGAGAGAGGTGGGGAGTGGTTGGATAAGCACCAGTAAGAAGCAGCTCAACCTCATGCAAACGGACATGCTATAGCTTCACTCCCACCGAAAAACTCAATAAACATAGTAGACTCTGGCGAGAGCACGCACTTAGGCAGAAGACACTGTAACAGGGTGGCTAAACTAAGTCCAAGTCCATTCACCATCGCCACTCCTGTTCTGCCACGCTGTCCCACTGACAGATGAGTGAATGTGAGAGGTCCATTCTCAGGAGGAGCAGTCCATCCCACACCCCCGCCTCTCTCTCTGTCCAACTCATTCTTAGAGCCTCTACACACCCTCGCCTCCACCCCAGTGGACCCCCATTGCCAGCCTTCACTCCAGTGGACCCCCCATAGCCAGCCTTCACTCCAGTGGACCCCCATTGCCAGCCTTCACTCCAGTGGACCCCCATAGCCAGCCTTCACTCCAGTGGACCCCCATAGCCAGCCTTCACTCCAGTGGACCCCCATTGCCAGCCTTCACTCCAGTGGACCCCCATAGCCAGCCACCCCAGTGGACCCGCATAGTCAGCCTTCACCCCAGTGGACCCCCATAGTCAGCCTTCACCCCAGTGGACCCCCATAGTCAGCCTTCACCCCAGTGGACCCCCATAGTCAGCCTTCACCCCAGTGGACCCCCATAGTCAGCCTTCACCCCAGTGGACCCCCATAGTCAGCCTTCACCCCAGTGTGTCTGGGGCTTGGCCCTCCTCCTCACATCTCACATGTTATAGGCCACGTAGATGGGGTCCAGCTGGTCGGCCAGGAACGAGTCCCGGAGGTGCATCCTCTGCTTCTCTCCCCGGGAGTTGATGGGGATGACGCCCGGGTCCACGACGACCACCACGCCCACGATCAGGTGGTGCTCCTCCAGAACTACATTGGTCACCAGAGGCACCAAGTCCAGGGCCTCCTGCTCCGACCCGGCCAGCTCAGCCACTACCACCAGGAGGTTGGTCCATGTGAACACAGCACTGGGAGACAGACAGAGAGACAGACATGCACAAGTAGTCAGTCACTATTCAAGTTTAAACGTTCAACTGTGGTTCCAATGGCTCAGTGGGTTAGAGCAGTGGTTCTCAAACCTTTTGACCCACGACCTGCAGTAGTTCAAAGCTTGCGACACCCCACGCTCAATCGCTGCGGAAATGTAGCCTGTCATTACAGCCATAAGTTGCGATTTCAAAACGCAAGATACAGAAATAAACTGATATTATACCTGCATTTTCAGCTGAAAGTCATTCATGTTAGCAGCCAATATCAACTAGGGATATCATGTCTGTACATAGCGGAGGTTGCAGGATCAGATGGAAAGCATGTTCCGTCTGCACCGTGTGCTATCACTTTGGAGGGCCGCCTGCCCGCAGATACTCGTTGACAACTGGGTAGCCCTTTTATTCCTCACACATTTCTATGTTATTTGTATTTATTTAACCAGGTACAGTCAATAACACTATAGGGGGAAAACAAAAGTCTATATTCAGTGTGGGCAAATGGCGTGAGGAGGTAAGGCAATAAATAGGCCACAGTAGCTAAGTACAGTGCCTTGCGAAAGTATTCGGCCCCCTTGAACTTTGCGACCTTTTGCCACATTTCAGGCTTCAAACAGAAAGATATAAAACTGTATTTTTTTGTGAAGAATCAACAACAAGTGGGACACAATCATGAAGTGGAACGATATTTATTGGATATTTCAAACTTTTTTAACAAATCAAAAACTGAAAAATTGGGCGTGCAAAATTATTCAGCCCCTTTACTTTCAGTGCAGCAAACTCTCTCCAGAAGTTCAGTGAGGATCTCTGAATGATCCAATGTTGACCTAAATGACTAATGATGATAAATACAATCCACCTGTGTGTAATCAAGTCTCCGTATAAATGCACCTGCACTGTGATAGTCTCAGAGGTCCGTTAAAAGCGCAGAGAGCATCATGAAGAACAAGGAACACACCAGGCAGGTCCGAGATACTGTTGTGAAGAAGTTTAAAGCCGGATTTGGATACAAAAAGATTTCCCAAGCTTTAAACATCCCAAGGAGCACTGTGCAAGCGATAATATTGAAATGGAAGGAGTATCAGACCACTGCAAATCTACCAAGACCTGGCCGTCCCTCTAAACTTTCAGCTCATACAAGGAGAAGACTGATCAGAGATGCAGCCAAGAGGCCCATGATCACTCTGGATGAACTGCAGAGATCTACAGCTGAGGTGGGAGACTCTGTCCATAGGACAACAATCAGTCGTATATTGCACAAATCTGGCCTTTATGGAAGAGTGGCAAGAAGAAAGCCATCTCTAAAGATATCCATAAAAAGTGTTGTTTAAAGTTTGCCACAAGCCACCTGGGAGACACACCAAACATGTGGAAGAAGGTGCTCTGGTCAGATGAAACCAAAATTGAACTTTTTGGCAACAATGCAAAACGTTATGTTTGGCGTAAAAGCAACACAGCTCATCACCCTGAACACACCATCCCCACTGTCAAACATGGTGGTGGCAGCATCATGGTTTGGGCCTGCTTTTCTTCAGCAGGGACAGGGAAGATGGTTAAAATTGATGGGAAGATGGATGGAGCCAAATACAGGATCATTCTGGAAGAAAACCTGATGGAGTCTGCAAAAGACCTGAGACTGGGACGGAGATTTGTCTTCCAACAAGACAATGATCCAAAACATAAAGCAAAATCTACAATGGAATGGTTCAAAAATAAACATATCCAGGTGTTAGAATGGCCAAGTCAAAGTCCAGACCTGAATCCAAGCGAGAATCTGTGGAAAGAACTGAAAACTGCTGTTTACAAATGCTCTCCATCCAACCTCACTGAGCTTTGAGCTGTTTTGCAAGGAGGAATGGGAAAAAATGTCAGTCTCTCGATGTGCAAAACTGATAGAGACATACCCCAAGCGACTTACAGCTGTAATCGCAGCAAAAGGTGGCGCTACAAAGTATTAACTTAAGGGGGCTGAATAATTTTGCACGCCCAATTTTTCAGTTTTTGATTTGTTAAAAAAGTTTGAAATATCCAATAAATGTCGTTCCACTTCATGATTGTGTCCCACTTGTTGTTGATTCTTCACAAAAAAATACAGTTTTATATCTTTATGTTTGAAGCCTGAAATATGGCAAAAGGTCGCAAAGTTCAAGGGGGCCGAATACTTTCGCAAGGCACTACAATTCAGCAAATTAACACTGTAGTGATATGTGTGCAGATGATGATGTGCAAGTAGAATTACTGGTGTGCAAAAGAGCAAAAAAATAAAAACAATATGGGGATGAGGTAGGCAGATTGGATGGGCTATTTATAGATGGGCTGTGTACAACTGCAGAGATCAGTTAGCTGCTCAGATAGCTGATGTTATAAGTTAGTGAGGGAGATATGTCTCCAGCTTCAGCGATTTTTGCAATTCGCTCCAGTCATTTGCAGCAGAGAACTGGAAGGAAAGGTGGTCAAAGAGGTGTTGGCTTTGGGGATGACCAGTGAAATATACCTGCTGGAGCGCGTGCTACGGGTGGGTGTTGTTATGGTGACCAATGAGCTGAGATAAGGTGGAGCTTTACCTAGCAAAGACTTATAGATGTACTGGAGCCAGTGGGTCTGGCGACGAGAGCATACAGGTCGCAGTGGTGGGTGGTATATGGGGCTTAGGTGACAAACCGGATGGCACTGTGATAGACTGCATCCAGTTTGCTGAGTAGCGTGTTGGAGGCTATTTGGTAAATGACATCACTGAAGTCGAGGATCGGTAGGATAGTCAGTACCGTAATAAAACTCGCTAGAATATTTTAGATCTTCATCCCATAATATTGAAGGCAGTGCGATGGCACAGCTATCTTTAGACATATAGCCAGTAGCCACCCAAAACTAGGCCTATCTGAAACATGAAAATTCTCAATGAAAATCAGGTAGCCTATTACTGCTCTGGCAAAGATGCCTCCGTTGTAGAATTCTAAACTGTGTTTTATATGGATAATATCAATGTAGGTCTACTATGTTTTTGTCTGGCAATGAAAATTAAGTAAGCTAATCTGGATATAAACCCGCATTTGCGCGACCAGTGGTGGAAAAAGTACCCAATTGTCATACTTGAGTAAAAGTAAAGATAGGTTAATAAACATAAAATGACTCAAGCAAAAGTGAAAGTCACCCAGTAAAATACTACTTGAGTAAAAGTCTAAAAGTATTTGGATTTAAATATATTTAAGTATTAAAAGTAAAATATACTTAAGCATTGAAAGTAAAAGTATAAATAATTTCAAATTCCTTATATTAAGCGACCCAGACAGCACCATTTTTATTTTTATTAACGGATAGCCTGGGGCACACTTCAACACTCAGACAGAACTTACAAACAAAGCATTTGTGTTTAGTGAGTCCGCCAGATCAGAGGCAATAGGGATGACCAGGGATGTTCTCTTAAGTGCATGAATTTGGCAATTTTCCTGTCCTGCTAGCCATTCAAAATGTAATGAGTACTTTTGGGTGTCAGGGAAAATGTATGGAGTAAAAAATTACATTATTTTATTTAGGAATGTAGTGAAGTAAAAGTTGGCCAAAATAAAAATAGTAAAGGTACCCCAAAAAACTACTTAAAAGTAGTACTTTCACGTATTTTTACTTTAGTACTTTACACCCATGTACACACCAATGCTGATGTCTGTCATTGGTCAACAATTAATATGAGCAACTTTTTGGTTCTGAAGCACAGATGAGATGTTTTTGAGACAATCATTTAGTACAATAACATAGGCACATATTAGAAACCAGATCATACAGGCAAAGGTAGATAAAATACAAATGGTAGGCTATATGTTTCCTATTAACATATACTACCATTCAAAAGTTTGGGGTCACTTAGAAATGTCCTTGTTTTTGAAAGAAAAGCACATTTTATGTCCATTAAAATAACATCAAATTGATCAGAAATACAGTGTAGACATTGTTAATGTTGTAAATGACTATTGTAGCAGGAAACAGCTGATATTTAATGGAAGACGCTGATTATCAGCAACCATCACTGTTGTGTTGGCTAATCCAAATTTATAATTTTAGAAGGCTAACTGATCATTAGAAAACCCTTTTGCAATTATGTTAGCACAGCTGAAAGCTGTTGTTCTGATTAAAGCAATAAAACTGGCCTTCTTTAGACTAGTTGAGTATCTGTCCTCTTGCTCAGTTGTGCACCGGGGCCTCACACTCCTCTTTCTATTCTGGTTAGAGCCAGTTTGCGCTGTTCTGTGAAGGTAGTACACAGCGTTGTACGAGATCTTCAGTTTCTTGGCAATTTCTTGCATACCTTCATTTCTCAGAACAAGAATAGACAGACGAGTTTCAGAAGAAAGTGCTTTGTCTCTGCCCATTTTGAGCCTGTAATCGAACCCACAAATGTTGATGCTCCAGATACTCAACTAGTTCCATAAAAAATCTGCCGTTTCCAGCTGCAATTGTCATTTTCAACATTAACAATGTCTACACTGTATTTCTGATCAATTTTAGGTTATTTTAATCAACAAATATGTGCTTTTCTTTCAAAAACAAGGACATTTCTAAGTGACCGCAAACTTTTGAACGGTAGTGTATGTATGTATGAAAAATATGTATTCACACTCGTGACCCCCCAAATCCTCCTTGAGGGGGGTTGCGACGCCCGCTTTGAGAACCACTGGCTTGGAGCATGGTATTGTGGGTTTAAAGCAAAAATATACGTCACCGTCAAACACAGCTCTGGGAGACAAGAGAGACGGCCAACATTCACACAACAGGTACAACAGACAGCTTCGGGATCCTAACTTTCATCTGTGTGCATAATCCAATCGGTGTAACTCGTACTCAGACAAGAGACAGCCACAAACAGTCACAACAATCACATTCAGCCCATTCATTCAATTTGAACTGTGTGTGCTATTGGTGCATTGGTGCCACCCAGAGACAGCAGCTATACATGTGTCTATATTCATAGTGCTGCACACTGTGCACATGCATGTATGTGTGCACCCATCTTACATCTCAGTGATTCTGCGGTGTGTATATACACAGTATACACACTCAGTGAAGCATGTAGGCACTGTGTGTGACAACACCCGTCAGCCTGCATTTACCGTGTGTGTCTGAGCAGACAACAGAATAGACCGGTGTGCATCGTACCTCTCAGCGATGCTGCGGTGTGCCCGGGACACAGAGGTCTCGATGTCGATGGGGTGGTAGCGAAGCCCCCTGAGCTCCAACGTCTCATCCAACTGGCCCACCACAAACAGGGCGTCATGCCGATCTAAGAAGGGGGGGGAAAAAAGATTGTTCTGGTTGGAAAGCGCTATAATCCTTTCATCTGCATAACTGAATGATCAATCAACTGACTAAAATCAGGCCTTGAATGACTAAATGGAACTTCTCAGATTGGTTTAGTGTAGCAACCGACGCCCAGGGTGAGAATCGCCACAACCCCAAGAAAGACATCTGACTTGGCAGAGTCCATAACATGCTCAATGCTAGGATGGTTACATTAGAAGGGTCCTTAACCTCCGGTGGACCCCAGTAGCTCGGTCCTCTTGACAAAGCCCAGGTATCCCGTCCTGGCCCACAGGGTGTGGGGCTCCCCGAAGCTCAGCCGCGTGTTGAAGTGGTCCGCCTGCAAGCTCTCCTCTCCATAGATGGTGTAGTAGCCACTGGAACTGTGGGGACTCTGAACCCAGATCTAAACAGAGAGAGGGTGAGGGAAATATGCAAAGGAGGTAGAAAAAAGAAAGCTAAGTAAAAGGCAAGGAAATGGGGGATGGGATTTGAACGGATAGTGGATTTGTTTAAAAAAGGACAAGAAACTGAGTGGAATCCTCTGTGCAATAACTCTGTGCGATAACACCCTTTTCAGCCATTCCTCAACTCTAGTGTCTGTCTGCCAACTCACCTCTCCAAGATGGGAATCCCCCAACGGTCCCCTGGTCTCCGGGTTCACGATGATCACCCTCACCCCTGGAAGAATCTGTAGACACAAGGTTTGGGTTAGGGTTAACAGACAACTCCACAGTTTCATCAATCTCAACAACGTTTTTGAACAAGTCCACTGGTTCTTCAGTACAGCAGCTCCATGACTGAACATGATGACAGGACAGCGTGTGTAACCTGACCACTTAGCTACCCTGATCAACAGTGATACTGTCAGAAACCCCGGGGATACTTACAGTGCCTGACTCCATGAGTGAAAGACTCTGGGGGGCACCTCGCTCCACCAACCTCACCCTGGAAGAGACACGGACAAGACAGACAGGGAATGAGACTAACAATGTCTACGACGCAAAGTGAAATACAACACTAGTAAATTGCATTCTACTGGGGTCTCTGGCTCTGCAGTGTAGGCCACATGTTTTTCCTGTCAACGTGACCTGACCAGTTAAAACATCTGAGCTCTAGTAAATGTCAGCTATGCCTCGTCTTACCTGTCATGGCGGAGGGACTTCATGTCTACATAGACGGTGGAGGGGTCTGGTCCAGCAGTTCCCTAGCACAGAAACAGAGAGGATTTGAGGATTTTAAGCTTCATGTTTACCTGAGGTTAACCCCTGTAACTAGACCTAATGACGCAGTAAATTAGTAGGTGTGGGGTTATATATTTAGTCTAATGAGTGGTTGTGTGAGACAGGGGTGAAGTTCAAAGAAAGAGAGGGGGAGGGAGAGAAAGAGAGAAAATGAAAGATAGAGAGCACTAGAAAGAGAGGGTTAGACATCAAAAGCTGGGGAGAGCCAGAGAGAGAGAAAGTGTGTGTGCCGGGGCCCACCTGTAGGCAGATGGCTAGGTTGACCCTAGATCCGAAGGCTGTGCTGACCGCGCGGGGGGAGAGACCCAGGTCTTTAAACAGCTTGGAGAAGGACTGGGTCAGTGCCAGCCGGGGACGCTCCTCTGCTATCACCACACAGCTCCTCACACACGACAGATTCACACCCCGTGCCTGGAAATATAAACACATACTGGTCAAATAAAATTTTATTTGTCACATTGCAATACAAAAATGTATTTTTATTTATTTATTTCACCTTTATTTAACCAGGTAGGCAAGTTGAGAACAAGTTCTCATTTACAATTGCGACCTGGCCAAGATAAAGCAAAGCAGTTCGACACATATAACGACACAGAGTTACACATGGAGTAAAACAAACATACAGTCAATAATACAGTAGAAACAAGTCTATATACGATGTGAGCAAATGAGGTGAGATAAGGGAGGTAAAGGCAAAAAAAGGCCATGGTGGCAAAGTAAATACAATATAGCAAGTAAAACACTGGAATGGTAGATTTGCAGTGGACGAATGTGCAAAGTAGAAATAAAAATAATGGGGTGCAAAGGAGCAAAATAAATAAATACAGTAGGGAAAGAGGTAGTTGTTTGGGCTAAATTATAGGTGGGCTATGTGCAGTAATCTGTGAGCTGCTCTGACAGTTGGTGCTTAAAGCTAGCGATACGAAAATACACACAGGTTGGAAACAGACAAAACACACATTCAGCTACTGATGCATGCGGTGGTTAAGAAGTATCCTTTCATGACCCAAACTGTAATATTCTGGCTCAGGTTGTTTTATTTTTCATATTGTCCTTTCCAGCACGGTTTCAACAACTATGGTGGATTTGTAACCCAGGACATCATCAGTACAGCTCAACTTGGCTCGGCTCGGTAGTGTGAAAAGGGTAAGTGTGTGTGTCCCTCACCTTGAGTGCGTCAGTCTGCGTTCCCAGGCCCTTGGTGCAGAGCTCCATGACGGAGTAGGAACAGAAGGTGTCTCTGATCTTGTACTGGCTCAGGGTGCTCAGCCACAGAGGCAAGGACAGCTCCAACTCCATAGGAGGGATCAGGATGGACTGGTGACCTGAGTAGACACTAGACACACCAACGGTAGAGTATTTCATTACAATATATACTGAAATTGATCATCTTGCTATTACAATGGCCAACCTTACATACACACAGACACTCACTGGGATGGAAGCAGCCGGTCTTTCAAATACTTGGATCGTTTGATTGAGCTTGTCTGAAGAGCTGGATGGGCGGGGTTTGCACTATTCCATTGGTTACATTGAGCTAGCCAGACAAGCTCAATCAAGCACAGATCAAGTATTTTAAAGAAAACCAATACTATTTGAACTATATTTCATTTAACGACCAAATAATTGACAGCTGTGCCATACAGGATGCAAATAGCTGGGAAGAGATTTCCAATGTACCGATACCAAGGCACAACGACGCCAGATTCAAAACTTAAGAGTTTTCTATTTAAACGATCATACCAAATTCTTGCCACCAATAGAATGTTGTGTATACATATACATACAACCATCCCAGCTCTGCAGATTTTGCTGCGAAGAGACAGAATCATTAGATCACTTGCAGGTTCAGGAACGGCTGAAGAATTACAACATTTACCTGGAGCTAACTCTCCAAATAGCACTGCTGGGTGATTTGAAAAGTCATAGTCAATCAATCATTAATATAATAATACTCTTAGCAAAACATTTCATCTTTAATTTACAATTTGTAGAAACAATGAGAACAGAAAGGTTCAGAACCGGGCCTCCCGGATGGCGCAGTGGTTAAGGGCGCTGTACTGCAGCGCCAGCTGTGCCATCAGAGTCCCTGGGTTCGCGCCCAAGCTCTGTCGTAACCGGCCGCGACCGGGAGGTCCGTGGGGCGACGCACAATTGGCCTAGCGTCGTCCGGGTTAGGGAGGGCTTGGTCGGTAGGGATGTCCTTGTCTCATCGCGCACCAGCGACTCCTGTGGCGGGCCGGGCGCAGTGCGCGCTAACCAAGGTTGCCAGGTGCACGGTGTAGCCTCCGACACATTGGTGCGGCTGGCTTCCGGGTTGGATGCGCGCTGTGTTAAGAAGCAGTGCGGCTGGTTGGGTTGTGTATCGGAGGACGCATGACATTCAACCTTTGTCTCTCCCGAGCCCGTACGGGAGTTGTAGCGATGAGACAAGATAGTAGCTACTACAACAATTGGATACCACGAAATTGTGGAGAAAAAGGGGTAAAAATGTCCAAAAATAAATTTAAAAATAAATTTAAAAAAGGTTCAGGTTCAGTTCACCTTTGTGAAACTTCACAGCACATTTGAAAAATATAAAAAAACTGGATGGTCTTCAGAGATAGATGGGAGGAGCTGAGTGGAGCTGAAGGGTGGGGCTAAAAACAACAAGATAACTCATGTAAAATATACTGTGTCCGTAAAATGTATATAGTATGTATAAGTCGGAAGTAGAAGCCTAAGTATTGTTGTCCATTAGTTTACTCCAATTAGGGGAGGGAGGATGGGGTTACTGGAAAATAATAAGGAAAAAATATATATTTACCCAAAAATATATGGGGGATCGGAAATGATGCAGACAATTACATTGATAAATGCCACAATCTATCTGCAATATTAAAGCTGATCCACCCCTCAAATAATAATAAAACATATACATATATCTAACACACACACAGGTTTGGACATTCCAGGGTGTTTCATTATTTTTTCCCTTTTCTACATTGTAGAATAATAGTGAAGACATCAAAACAATGAAATAACACATATGGAATCATGTAGTAACCAAAAAAAGTGTTAAACAAATCACAATATATTTTATATTTGAGATTCTTCAAATTAGCCACTCTTTGCCTTGATGACAGCTTTGCACACTCTTGCCATTCTCTCAACAAGCTTAACCGGCAATGCTATTTCCAATAGTCTTGAAAGAGTTCCCACATATGCTGAGCGCATGTTGGCTGCTTTTCCTTCACTCTGCGGTACAACACATCCCAAACCATCTCAACTGGGTTAAGGTTGGGTGATTGCGGAGCACTCCATCACTCTGCTTTTTGGTCAAATAGCCCTTACACAGCCTGGAGGTGTGTTGTGTCATTGTTGTGTTGAAAAACAATAGTCCCACTAAGCACAAACCAGATGGGATGGCGTATCGCTGCAGAATGCTGTGGTAGCCATGCTGGTTAAGTGTGCCTTGAATTCTAAATAAATCACTGACAGTGTCACCAGCAAAGCACCCCTACACCATCACATCTCCTGCTCCATGCTTTATGGTGGGAACTGCACATGCAGAGATCATCCGTTCATCTACTCTGTAATTCACAAAGTCACGGAGGTTGGAACCAAAAATCTCAAATTTGGACTCATCAGACCAAAGGACAGCTTTCCACTGGTCTAATGTCCATTGCTTGTGTTCCTTGGCCCAATCAAGTCTCTGCTTCTTATTGGAGTCCTTTAGTGGTTTCTTTGCCGCAATTCGACCATGAAGGCCTGATATACAGCGTCTCCTCTGAACAGTTGATGTTGAGATGTCTGTTACTTGAACTCTGTGAAGCATTAATTGGGGCTGCAGTTTCTGAGGCTGGTAACTCTAATGAACTTATCCTCTGCAGCAGAGGTAACTCTGGGTCTTCCTTTCCTGTGGCGGTCCTCATGAGAGGCAGTTTCATCATAGCGCTTGATGTATTTTTGCGACTGCACTTGAAGTAACTTTCAAAGTTCTTTACATTTTCCGGATTGACTGATGTCTTAAAGTAATGACGGACTGTCGTTTCTCTTTGGTTATTTGAGCTGTTCTTGCCAGCAGGTTTTCATCAAGGATCTCTCTGTACTTCAGTCAGAATCAAGGGAAAGATGAACGTAGTAGTTTCCCAGTCCCTGTCGCTGAAAAACATCCCCACAGCATGACGCTGCCACCACCATGCTTCACCGAAGGGATGGTGGCAGGTTTCCTCCATATGTGACGCTTGGCATTCAGGCCAAAGAGTTCAATCTTGGTTTCACCCGACCAGAACATTTTGTTTCTCATGGTGGGACCTTTCCAAATCTATATACAGTGCCTTGCGAAAGTATTCGGCCCCCTTGAACTTTGCGACCTTTTGCCACATTTCAGGCTTCAAACATAAAGATATAAAACTGTATTTTTTTGTGAAGAATCAACAACAAGTGGGACACAATCATGAAGTGGAACGACATTTATTTGATATTTCAAACTTTTTTAACAAATCAAAAACTGAAAAATTGGGCGTGCAAAATTATTCAGCCCCTTTACTTTCAGCGCAGCAAACTCTCTCCAGAAGTTCAGTGAGGATCTCTGAATGATCCAATGTTGACCTAAATGACTAATGATGATAAATACAATCCACCTGTGTGTAATCAAGTCTCCGTATAAATGCACCTGCACTGTGATAGTCTCAGAGGTCCGTTAAAAGCGCAGAGAGCATCATGAAGAACAAGGAACACACCAGGCAGGTCCGAGATACTGTTGTGAAGTTTAAAGCCGGATTTGGATACAAAAAGATTTCCCAAGCTTTAAACATCCCAAGGAGCACTGTGCAAGCGATAATATTGAAATGGAAGGAGTATCAGACCACTGCAAATCTACCAAGACCTGGCCGTCCCTCTAAACTTTCAGCTCATACAAGGAGAAGACTGATCAGAGATGCAGCCAAGAGGCCCATGATCACTCTGGATTAACTGCAGAGATCTACAGCTGAGGTGGGAGACTCTGTCCATAGGACAACAATCAGTCGTATATTGCACAAATCTGGCCTTTATGGAAGAGTGGCAAGAAGAAAGCCATTTCTTAAAGATATCCATAAAAAGTGTTGTTTAAAGTTTGCCACAAGCCACCTGGAAGACACACCAAACATGTGGAAGAAGGTGCTCTGGTCAGATGAAACCAAAATGGAACTTTTTGGCAACAATGCAAAACGTTATGTTTGGCGTAAAAGCAACACAGCTGAACACACCATCCCCACTGTCAAACATGGTGGTGGCAGCATCATGGTTTGGGCCTGCTTTTCTTCAGCAGGGACAGGGAAGATGGTTAAAATTGATGGGAAGATGGATGGAGCCAAATACAGGACCATTCTGGAAGAAAACCTGATGGAGTCTGCAAAAGACCCGAGACTGGGACGAAGATTTGTCTTCCAACAAGACAATGATCCAAAACATAAAGCAAAATCTACAATGGAATGGTTCAAAAATAAACATATCCAGGTGTTAGAATGGCCAAGTCAAAGTCCAGACCTGAATCCAATCGAGAATCTGTGGAAAGAACTGAAAACTGCTGTTCACAAATGCTCTCCATCCAACCTCACTGAGCTCGAGCTGTTTTGCAAGGAGGAATGGGAAAAAAATTCAGTCTCTCGATGTGCAAAACTGATAGAGACATACCCCAAGCGACTTACAGCTGTAATCGCAGCAAAAGGTGGCGCTACAAAGTATTAACTTAAGGGGGCTAAATAATTTTGCACGCCCAATTTTTCAGTTTTTGATTTGTTAAAAAAGTTTGAAATATCCAATAAATGTCGTTCCACTTTATGATTGTGTCCCACTTGTTGTTGATTCTTCACAAAAAAATACAGTTTTATATCTTTATGTTTGAAGCCTGAAATGTGGCAAAAGGTCGCAAAGTTCAAGGGGGCCGAATACTTTCGCAAGGCACTGTATGTTGTTGGAAAAATGACTTGTGTCATGCACAAAGTAGATGTCCTAACCAACTTGCCAAAACTATAGTTTGTGAACAAGACATTTGTGGAGTGGTTGAAAAATGAGTTTTAATGACTCCAACCTAAGTGTATGTAAACTTCTGACTTCAACTGTAAATATATATATATTTACAGTTGAATGACACAAGTCATTTTTCCAACAATTGTTTACCGGCAGATTATTTCACTTATAATTCACTGTATCACAATTGCAGTGGGTCAGAGGTTTACATACACTAAGTTGACTGTGCCTTTAAACAGCTTGGAAAATTCCAGAAAATTATGTCATGGCTTTAGAAGCTTCTGATAGGCTAATTGACATCATTTGAGTCAGTTGGAGGTGTACCTGTGGATGTAATTCAAGGCCTTACTTCAAACTCAGTGCCTCTTTGCTTGACAGCATCGGAAAATGAAAAGATATCAGCCAAGACCTCAGAAAAAATATTGTAGACCTCCACAAGTCTGGTTCATCCTTGGGAACAATTTCCAAACGCTTGAAGGTACCACGTTCATCTGTACAAACAATAGTACACAAGTATAAACACCATTGGACCACGCAGCCGTCATACTGCTCAGGAAGGAAATGTGTTCTGTCTCCTAGAGATGAATGTACTTTGTGGCGAAAAGTGCAAATCAATCCCAGAACAGCAGCAAAGGACCTTGTAAAGATGCTGGAGGAAACAGGTACAAAAGTATCTATATCCACAGTAAAACGAGTCCTATATCGACATAACCTGAAAGGCCGCTCAGCAAGGAAGAAGCCACTGCTCCAAAACCGCCATAAAAAAATCCAGACTACGGTTTGCAACTGCACATGGGGACAAAGATTGTACTTTTTGGAGAAATATCCTCTGGTCTGGTGAAACAAATAGAACTGTTTGGCCATAATGACCATCGTTATGTTTGGAGGAAAAGGGGGAAGGCTTGCAAGTCGAAGAACACCATCCCAACTGTGAAGCACGGGGGTGGCAGCATTATGTTGTGGGGGTGCTTTGCTGCAGGAGGGACTGGTGCACTTCACAAAATAGATGGCATCAGGAGGATGGAAAATTATGTGGATATATTGGAAGCAACATCTCAAGACATCAGTCAGGAAGTTAAAGCTTGGTTGCAAATGGGTCTTCCAAATGGACAATGACCCCAAACATACTTCCAAAGTTGTGGCAAAATGGCTTAAGGACTACAAAGTCAAGGTATTTGAGTGGCCATCACATAGCCCAGACCTCAATCCTAAAGAAAGTTTGTGGGCAGAACTGAAAAAGCGTGTGCGCGCAAGGAGGCCTACAAACCTGACTCAGTTACACCAGCTCTGTCAGGAGGAATTGAAAAAATTCACTCAATTTATTGTGGGAAGCTTGTGGAAGGCTACCCGAAACGTTTGACCCATGTTAAACAATTTAAAAGCAATTCTACCAAATACTAATTGAGTGCATGTAAACTTGTGACCCACTGGGAATGTGATGAAAGAAATAAAAGCTGAAATAAATCATTCTCTCTACTATTATTCTGGCATTTCACATTCTTAAAATAAAGTGGTGATCCTAACTGACCTAAGACAGGGAATTTTTACTAGGATTAAATTGTGAAAAACTGAGTTTAAATGTATTTGGCTAAGGTGTATGTAAACTTCCGACTTCAACTGTATGTATACATACACACTATTTGAAGCCAGGACTTACCTGGAGAGGCACCACTGTACAAAGCCCAGGCCGCAGTAGGGGTCCAGACAGATGGCTATTTGGCGTGAGGAGTAGAGCTCACACTGTAGCTTGATGGAGCGACACAGAGTACTGACCGCCGAGTGGGACATCTGACACACGCATACACACCACAGACAGAGACAAAAAAGGGAGAGCGAGAGAGAGACAGAAGACAGAGAAAGAAAAGAGAGAGATGCATTTCAATATAGAATATGCAAAACAATTACTATGGTGTGTTCCGAGTGGCTACAGTATTTAAGTGTACATAGACATTGAGCAAATATACTTTTTGTCTGTTCATGTTACTGCAGAGCCCTTACCTTGACCCCGGTCAGCATGCCTGTGGTGGACACACTGAAGTCCAGGTAGGCCAGCATCTCTGCTGTGGGGGGCTTGTAGAGCTGGGGGGGCCGCCTCCTGGGGAGGTCGTCTAGAAAGGGAGTGGGAGATTGAACTTAGGAAAAGATACGACCGTCTCAAAAGGTACGACTCTCACAATTAACAGCGGGTTCATTTCACTTCACTTCTCTCCTTGCGGTGAGCTTTGAATAGGTTACCACCAAATATCTCAGATCAGTACCCGTGTCTATGATAGTGGGCCAGGTCTTGACGTTGACGCTGGCAGCAGCCTCTCTGGACCGGAGGATCCTCATAAGGGGCTGGGTGGTTAGGATACAGGCTGCTTTACTCACCTTTAACACAGACAGAGACAGGGACGTTAAGAGTAGATGGGGACTCATTTTTCAAGAACATTTCAGCTCTTACCAAAGTTTTCATTGTACAACTATATGCATGTCTACATTTTATGTTGATCATTGAGGCCAAGCATCTTTTCTAAAGCTGTTATGTGGCTGTAGTTGACTCACGTCGATGATCATGCGGACGGTGGGCAGGGTAGCAGCCAGGTTCTGGGGGTGAGGGGGCCGCACTGTTACAGGGATCACCCCCGCGTACAGACAGCCATAGAAGGCAGCTATCAGATCAATGCCTGGGGAGAGGGAGGGAGAGAGATGGGGAGGGGGGGGGGGGGGGTTTAACAATAGCATATAACTGACTATTCTAAGGACTAGATTTAATTGAGGTGAGGAAGGCCAGTCGCAGCAGTCAGGTGTGTATGTGTGTGTGCGTAGCTCCTCACCAGGAGGGTATAGCAGCACTACGTTGTCTCCAGTGTTGAGGCCTCCTCTCTCCATCAGGGCTGAGGTTATCTTCTCTGCTCTCTTATGCAGCTGACTACATGTGGCCGTGCACACCGCTACCCCCTGCAGGATGGAGGTGGGAAAACAGATACCATATACACAACAGAACGGCTGCAGCTCAAAATTCCCAGGAAAGTCTAGCAATTGTGACCCTGATCTCCTGCATGGTGCCTGACTAATCAGCCCACTGAGCTGAAGGCACCGCAAATCTTCCAGACGCTGTTACTCGTCAAGCGAGCGCGGTTCCAAACTACCTGCCTAACACGACCATGTTAATGCTTTGAAGCTCATAAAGAAAATGTGTGAACATGAATGTGTGTCGTACCTTAGCGTTGAGCAGCACATAGAGGACGTGGTCAGGGTCGGTCTGGGCTCTCCACTGTAAGGCTTCAGACAGAAACTGGTGCTGAGAGAGAGAGAGCACGAGAGAGGAGAAAGAGGAAGAGGAGAGAAAGAAGAGAGAGAAAGCCGAGAGAGGGGGTGAGCTGTGAGAGCAGTCAGGATCATTCAATACTGATATTACGATTTCAGTTCAGGACTTTTCAGGGCCAATCACACAACCAAAGACCAGGGTACAAGAACAGGACAGTAAGGGTCACTGTAACTGGGGAGGGAGAACAGTTACAGTAGCAGGCAAGCAGCCACAGTAAAAACACACACTGACATAGTGAGTTCTCAGTTGCTCCCTGGACGGTAGCATGCTGAGCTTGATTCCCTTCTCAACCACAGCCAGCAGCAGAGGTGTACACTCAAATGACTATCACTGCAAAGCAGCACATCTGACAGAGGCAACAGGAGCCGAAGCAACACCCAGCTCAGCTAGTGGTAGACTTACCATCATGGTGGGCCAAGAACAGAGCTACCAGCGCCACCGACAGTAGAGACAGAACACAACACAACCTTAGGACAGGAAATCAGCAATAGTCACCCCCCCTCTGACTCCATACCAGATATAAGGATCCTGCGTGGCCAACCTCTTTCGTACAATAATAAGGTTAAGTCAATGCTGGTATAATCAGTTGTGATGTGGTTTCTTCCAGGCGTCAGTCTGTTTAGGAGAGAAGACAGACAGTAGGGGCCAGCCTCACCAGGTACGTTAAGGTCTTACCTTCCTGACCAGGCCCTCTTCCTCCAGCACTCCCAGCTCCCTGCCTGCAGCCTGGGCCATCCTCTTCCCCGCTACCAGGTTACCAACCATGATAGAGGCCGGGCCGACACCAACTATACAGGATAGGAGGATGGGTGAGTGAGTCAGAGATACACAAAGACTGAGACATTAGGCGAGCCAATCGTTATCACCCTGTTCTGTATACAAACACACAAGAGTTCAAGGTGCGAGACACAATCCCAAATCGCGCCAGTTCATGGGGAACTGAACCTCCCCCCAACATTCAGGACAGCCCATCGTCTTTACCTGGCTGTTTCTGTCGTGGTTTGGGCAGGTTGGTGACGCAGGTGTGTGGACAGAGGAGGATGTTACAGGGGTGCAGGTTCCCTTCTAGGAAGTTCTGTTTGGTCTCAGAGATGTGGATCCCTCCCAGCGGGGTCTTGGGTAACGTGTTGGCTGGAACCAGGGCCAGACAGTACAAACCCACCTGATGAATACTGTCTATGGCCTGCCGAGGAAAACACAGCATAATGGTCATGTTCAGCTAGGTGTGCTAACTAACAGTGTACATATCGATAGAAGATAGTGTACCCAGCTATACGTCCATCTAACTGTAACTGAAAGACCGATGCTATCCTAGATGAATGCTTAGGTGACATGCCAGGTGATGTGACAGGGTACCTGTAGTACTCGGCTCATCCACTGGAAGCTGTCCTCTTCACTGGCATCAGGCCTCTGCTCTGCTACGATCACTATCCTCTCATCATAGAACACGGTCACTGAGAACACAGCGATCCTACACCAGGGGAGAGAGAGATTAGCGAGAGGGAGGGTCAGTCGGCAATAACACACAACCCTGTGAACTACCATAACACACACCCACACCAAAAACAACGTACTCTGACAACACAACACACAGTACATCAGGGAACACCGCCACAGAGAACACAGTGATCCTGGCCCCGGTGCAGAGAGGAAGGACAGCGCGACCTCACACAGCACGGCACACTTTCATACCACGCCCTCACGCCGCCCTCTTAAGGTCAGCACCACACGGAGACTACATTTGAAACGGATCCAAAACGTTATCTCCAGTGTCGTGCCTACTAAACAGGACCCAGAGGCTTCTGTATATCTCACCTCCCTCCTCAAACCACAATTCTACAAAAGGCACACTTGAACACAGCATGTGTACATTCACACGAGAAACCTGAGCCCTCTGACACCCACCTCCCCCTGTAGACAGTTTTAACAGGCTCCACGGCCAGGGCGGTGGCCACCAGGTCATCAGCATTGTGTCGTCTACCACTGACCGTCAGGAGCCCCTCGTTCTTTCCCACTACAAAGACCAGACTGCCCTGTGGAGAGAGGGAGAAGATCTTCACCTACTGCACATCAACAGACTAAAGAAGCAAATTCTAGATGGACAGGTTTTTTTCTATTCCTCCAGATCAGTAGAGAGCCTGGTCCCAGATCTGTTTGTGCTCTTGTCAACTCCATAGGTGTCAAGCCAAACTGTCTGGCCTCACTGCAAACTAGCAGCGTGAACTTTTTATCATTCAGCCAGACTGTACGGCAGGACAATTCCATAAGGAGTTGGCAAGAGAAAGGACTGGCACCCAGGCTAGCTAGGCATTGGCAAGTCCTACAATTTGGAGGCAAGTCCAAGGGGGACTCAACGTGGTCTTACCGGCCCTACGAAGCCCAGCAGGCCAGTCCTAGTGAAGAGGATCTCTCCTAACGGAGCTCCAGCCTGGTTCACGGGAATCACCTGCATGGAAGACAGAGGGACACACGTTCAGTTATGGGGTTTACGGAAGGGGCCTGTATTAAATATATTTCATCGTGACCATTGTTTCAAAAACATCACATTAACAACACTTTTAACTGTCAACACAACTCCTCAACTCAGTTTAAAGAGTAGAGAGTCCATAGGCAACCATGCCCAGTAAAGAATAAAGGTGGGGTAGAGCTTTTAGAAGTGTAATGCTCTGACAGAGGAGTATTGTTTTTTTTTAAGGTTGATGGCTACACGACAGTGCCAGTACACCACACGGCGGCCAGAGACGCAGAGGCTTGATGAGAGAGTACGGTAAACAGTCCTCTCCTCACCTCGAAGGTGTTCTTGGTGACTCCAGGTAGGCCGTAGTACATGGTTCCGCCAGCCCTGGAGTTCAACACTATCTCTCCGATCTCATCTGTCTTACAGAGCTGCGGAGGGCCGTCTGGCTTCACAATACACATCAGAGCTGAAACACGAGAGGACAATGACATTAGGGCTAAAACACGAAAAGCACACACACGTAAGAAACTAACTTCCGAAGCGTCTTTGGGTCCAAGATAAGCGCAATATAAAATCTATGTATTATTGAAGCAATGACTCGAACGCTGAGCCAAGTAGACTTAACACCAGGGAAGAGACATTGACATGACAGTAAAAGCCCCACTGTTAAAGTAAGTCAGTGAGGAACAACTGTTAAAGGAATTGAACCGTAACAGTACACAAACAGAATGTAAACGCGTGTACTGTAGTGTGGTGCACGGTGAAGTCAGTTCGCTGACCTCCAGGCATGACATGGCCCACGTCCTGTACAGTGAGGGCAGAGTTTTTATCCTCTGTGTTGACCCTGATGACCCCGTGACTCAGACCGCCCATGGACAGGATGGCTCTGGCTGGGAGGGCTGCACCACGGGCACCAGGCCTGGAAGGGGAGGGAGGGAGAGAGAGGGAGAGTAAGGGCAAAGAAAATACGGGAGTGTGAGAGGGCTATGGAGACATGAGACACACGTTTTCTCAATTGATGTAAAGAAGGTTACTTTATTGTTCATATACTACATAAGCACTGGAAATGGGTTGTGTGTACGTTTCCTTAGAGGTTGTGTATATATATATATATATATATATATATATATATATATATATATATATATATATATATATATATATATATATATATATATATATGTAGTGCATCAGTAGCTGTGAACTGGTGCAGTGTAGTACCTGCGGATAGCCACAGTGAGGGCTTCAGGAGAGGAGGCACAGGGGCAGATGACCTCCGGCTTTAACCCGTGAGACTGGAACACGTTGAGGAAGGCGTCGCACGACGACACGGACCCTGACGGACATCCCAAATACAGTGAGTGTGTGTCAATATTCACACACACAATGCAAACTTGACTATACTTCCAATGTACTTTGATTAAGGTTAGATACGGTGCCTTGAAAAAGTATTCATCCCCCTTGGTGTTTTTCCTATTTTCTTGCATTGCAACCTGTAATCCAATTGAGAATCTGTGGTATGACTTAAAGATTGCTGTACACCAGCGGAACCCATCCAACTTGAAGGAGCTGGAGCAGTTTTTCCTTGAAGAATGGGCAAAAATCCCTGTGGCTAGATGTGCCAAGCTTATAGAGACACGCCCAAAGAGACTTGCAGCTATAATTGCTGCAAAAGATGGTTCTACAAAGTATTGACCTCGGGGGGGGGGGTGAATAGTTATGCATGCTCAAGTTCTGTTTTTTTTGTGTTGTTTGTTTCACAATAAAAATATATTTTGCATCTTCAAAGTGGTAGGCATGTTGTGTAAATCAAATGATTACAACCCCCCCTCCAAAACATTTTTTAATTGTAAGGCAACAAAACAGGAAAAATGCCAAGGGGGGGGTGAATACTTTCGCAAGCCACTGTATGATTGTTGACAGGCAGATGCACTGTAGCTTACAAATACTAAATCACAGTGTACCTTTGTAAGGACAAATAATAGTCTTGGGAATAGATAAATAAAGCAAGCACGCTTCATGGCTGCCATGTATATGCGACTCACAGGAAAGGTTAAGGAGAGGTTGGTGTCTCTCTGGTCCCTGTGTGTGTGTGTGTGTGTGTGTGTGTGTGTGTGTGTGTGTGTGTGTGTGTGTGTGTATCCAAAGAGTCCATGTGTCTGTAGCCCGCGCATGTGTGTGTTACTCACAGGGGTTGGCTCCATCGGCTACTATGAGCATGCGTATGGAGGACAGGTTGGTGTCTCTCTGGTCCCTGTGAGCCATCATAGCCCAGTGGAGGTCACGACACTTCACCAAGGCGACACGTGCTGCAGGGACGGAGGAACAGTAGGGACAGCTCAGCCTCTCACACATAGTAGTTAATGACACAGGCGCGAATGCCAATTCCACACATTTAGGTTGTGTTCATTAAGGCACAAAATGGAAGAAACGTTCCAAAACAGAGTGAAACCGAGAGGTAATATCTGAATTTGCTCAATAAGAAACGCTTGTTTTCATTTCCCAGCAGACAACATCTTAAAACATTTTGCTACAATGTCTCCTAATGAACCCGAACCGAATTACCTTAATCCATAGTATGCAGTTTAGGATGCTAGTCTCTATGCAGTTTACAATACAAATGCTAACTGTAGCCTTACCTTTGTGTATGTGGACCCTCTGCACCCAGGACATGGGACAGGCCTTCATGACAGCGTAGGGTACAGTGATAGTGTGGATCCTGTTCATCACACTGGTTAACACCCCGTGCCACAAACCCATGTCCTTCTTACAATCTAGCACGTTGACCAACGTTTCTCCTGAGAGAGGACACACACACTCAATTGAAATACTTGATGTCAATCCACAAATTACATTACAGCCACGAAGGATTCCAACATTTCAAGTTACAGATACTCGGACACTTAAGGATAGCGAAAGCAGCTTCTCCATATAGCTAGGCTGCCACAGGGCATTTGATAATAGCGTTATATCACATGATAAGTCTGTAGGCTACAATAAAAGTTAACTAATTATGGACAGGGAAACACCATGTTCCAGGAACAGTCTTGCTGCCTGCCTCTGTGGATTCCCCTCACAGGATCTAATGTTCTCTGAGACACAGAGGCTAAAGTTCCCTTTGTCTAACAGATGATCTGAGTAGAGAGAGGAGAGAAGAGAGAGAGTACAGGGGAAGAGACCTCAGGCCTGATCAATTATTTAACCTGAGCGTGAGTATTCGTGGTGAAGACAAGAGTAACAACATCACCCTAACCTCCTCCAAAGGTTCCAGTTCCTTTAGCTTCTTCATGCTCCTCCTTGCATAATTCACAAACTAGTTTTGGGTCATCTCTGTGTATCTAGGTTACTAAGAGGGCTTGAGTAGATATATTGTCACTAAAACAATATGTGTCGGTGTGTGTTTTTCATGTACTGACCTTCACAGTAGTTGCAGGCCTGTGTCAGGGCCTGGCAGTGTGTCAGCAAGGCTATCTTAGACACGGCTACTCCCATCACTGTGCCCTCTTTACTGGCCTTGTACTGGAAGAGCAGAACACACACAGTCAGTCATAGAGTTAAATTAATTCACAAAATAAATCTGCGATACACAGCATAAACAGAAAGACAAACGAGCATAATTATTCTTATTTTTGTATTTATTTTTTCAAATCTGTCAAATACACGCATAAATGGTCTGTATACTTCCCACAAGGACGCTGGTCTCACCTCGATGTAAGCCGTGTCTGTGTTGGCGGTGGGGATGTGGGGCTGCCAGTCTTTAGAGGGCTTGGTCAGGTACTTGGTGTCTGTCACAACCCACTTCATACGGGGCCAACCTGGGGGGCAGAACATCATCATCAGCGGACACAGGACAATACTAGAAGTCAGTTTGACGACTGGACAAAGATCCACCGTGGATCGAAACCTTGTAGCTTTCAAAAAGGTGGTATTAGGACCATTAGTGTGTAGGCCTCGTTTCGTTCATATGGGACAATGGATGTACAAATGTACATCTACCCACAGATAAACAGTATAATGAGCAACGGGCTCCTCCTAATGTGCCTAGCTAATGAGTCCCAGAGAGAAAGTGAGTGGGGTGACAACTGCAGTGGAGCATTTTGTGGTGTGTGCTGACCTTTGAACTGCATGATCTCTCCCTGGGGTGTCTTGGGCAGTCCTTTGAGACAGATCTCACTAGTCAGGGCCAGGCCTACCCCACAGCTGCCCAATAGGAAGCCAATCTGAAGACTGCCTGCATCCTGGGATGTGAAACACAAAGGTAACCATTACAAATTGACAGAAAATCTATACTGCCACTATTGGTCTGTAATGAGTCAGGTGACCACTTGGATGTTGTTTGTGCTGATATAGCTGGTAAGAACTGGCCCATGTCTACTGCATAGTGACTGAAAGCTGGATTTATGCTACTCTGATTTTATTTGGTTATTTGTCAGGAACCAAATATTCCATGAGATTGAGCTACATAGCTAACTAATGATGTCACTATAAAACACTCAACATCCTTGTCCCTTACCTGTCTAGACAGTGGCACCTCTATGGGTACAGGGATGACCTCTGCTAGGAGACAGCCATAGAAGGCCACCCAGAACATAGCAGGGTCACTGTTGGGGTACACCAGCGCCACCTAGGGGGCATAGACACGCAGTACAGTTTCAGAAAGAGCACCACACGTCACAACGGGAACATCTTACATTGTGTATTGTGTCGTCTGTGCATGTGCAATGCATCTAGAAGACACGTTTCACGTTTATTTATTTTTTGTATTTTTTATTTTTGTTTGGAATTTTACCCCTTTTTCTCCCCAATTTCGTGGTATCCAATTGTTGTAGTAGCTACTATCTTGTCTCATCGCTACAACTCCCGTACGGGCTCAGGAGAGACGAAGGTTGAAAGTCACGCGTCCTCCGATACACAACCCAACCAAACCACTGCTTCTTAACACAGCACGCATCCAACCCGGAAGCCAGCCGCACCAATGCGCCGGAGGAAACACCGTGCACCTGGCCACCTTGGTTAGCGCACACTGCGCCCAGCCCGCCACAGGAGTCGCTGGTGCGCGATGAGACAAGGACACCCCTACCGACCAAGCCCTCCCTAACCCGGGCGACGCTAGGCCAATTGTGCGTCGCCCCACGGACCTCCCGGTCGCGGCCGGTTACGACAGAGCCTGGGCGCGAACCCAGGGACTCTGATGGCACAGCTGGCACTGCAGTACAGCGCCCTTAACCACTGCGCCACCCGGGAGGCCCACGTTTCACGTTTTTTAATAAAGATCAATCAATCAAAGTGGTCAAGTGGGAAGAAGAGGAATATCCCGTCTGAACGACTGTGTGTTTTGACCACGTACCCTATCTCCAGGTCTCAGAACAGGCTCGTTCTTGGTGCCCAGTTTGTTCAACAGAGTGTAGGCCAGCTTCAGACTGCGGCTCCACAGTTTACCTGAGGGAGAGAGAGAGAGATACATACACCGTTGTCACAAGAGCAATTTCTTAGAGGAGTTTAAAATGACTTGAGTTCTCCATAGATTGACTGAGAGGAGTGTGATCTTTGGTGCGGTAGCACAAGTCATAAACTAAAAAGGTCAGATCTGAGACACCCACAATCCTCCTCCCACCTCGGCAACAGCGTCCTCCAGGTCTGTGGGTTTCATGTTGCACTTGTAATGACTGGGAAGCCCCCTACCATCTTGCGTGTAGAACACCCACGTTTCAGGAAATCATTTGCAAGCTATTGATTGTTTGATAGCCCAAATGTCTGGCGAATATCGAAACTCAAGCCAACTTGACCACGTTTTTTTTCACCAAGCTTTTCGCTTTGGATGTTTTTATCTTCTCTAACGCGCACCTGTCTGGTAAGGTTGAACGCCTCCTCTCCTACTCAGCCTCCCGAAAAAAGCTGGTGTGACACCTACTCCCGTTGCCTGCTGCACTGCTGTTTTGGACCCACCCATTGATCTGTTCCCCGTCTGCCCTGGTCTGTCTCCCTAACCCCGGCACACTCTCCAGCACAAACGCACACACCGCAGACTTTGGACTGATCTGAATTTTATGTAGGCTAATTAACTTGTGAAGCTTATTACATGAACTTACTCAAACACTTTAATTAACAAGTATAGGACTACTATTTATTGATTTTTATCTCCTACTATATTGACTTTTATAGCCTACTGGACTCAGAGAGCTACTCTCTCAAGTTAATTTGAGTGAGTGAGTGACTCTTTGAACTTACAATGGCTAGCCCAAGTCATTTGTATTATTTTAATGTGCTTTACGTTACTTGCCCTATGACTCTTGCATGCTTTGTTGACTACGAACTTGCTTGTTTACCCGACCGTGGAACAGACAATGTTTGTTCCCACACTCGCGACTCTTGACTCTCTACTGGTTACTTCGGACTCTTGGCCTCCCATCCTATTCTAACCACCTCTCGCCGGGTTTGTATTTGTGTTACCTGATGAATTTGCTGTACAATACGATCTTGTTACCATCTGATGCACATTCAAATGTCATAGAGAATCGACACTGCAGAGCTCTCCCTGTCCTCTGCCGTGCCCTGATTGTATTACTGCTGATGATATCTGGAAATGTGCATGTACACCCTGGGCCATCTACTGTTGCTAGCCCCAATTCTGATTTATACTCTGACATCTGTTTCACAGATTTCTGCTCTCGTAAAAGCCTGGGTTTTCTGCATGTTAACACTAGAAGCTTATTACCTAAAATGGATCAATTGAAAGTGTGGGTTCATAGCTCCAATCCAGATGTGTTGGTCATTACTGAGACGTGGTTAAGAAAGCGTGTTTTGAACACTTGATTCTAACCTTTCTGGTTATAACCTTTTTCTGCAAGACAGATTTTCCAAATGGTGGTTGAGGGGCAATCTTTACCAAGGAACCCCTTCATTGCTCTGTTGTCTCCACCAAGTCTGTCCCCAAACAATTTGATCTGATGGGTTTAAGCATTACACTTTCAAATAGCTCTTTCTTGACTGTTGCTGGGTGTTATCTTCCACCAATAGCACCGCCGTGTACCCTAAGCTCTCTCCTGGCCTCTTACACTAAGTCTGAATTTGTCCTGCTAGGTGACTTAAACTGGGACTCCCTAAATCTCTCTCAGATTATTACCAATCCCACAATGTATGACTCCAAATACCCAGAAAAGGCTACTCTCCTTGATGTTATCCTCACAAATAATCTGTAATAATCTAATAATCTGTTTTCTGTAATGACCTTCATGATCACTGTTTACAGCCTGTGTTCGTAATGGCTGCTCAGTGAAACAACCTGTCCTGATTTGTCAGACGCTTGCTGAAAAACTTTAATGAGCAAGCCTTCCTTCATGACCTGGTCTCTGTAAATTGGTATAGAATCAGCTTGATCCCCTCTGTCGAAGACGCTTGGACCTTCTTTTTTAATATTTTCAGTGGTAACATTAACAAACATGCCCCCATAAAGAGAAATTACAATTAAAAAAAGGTTAAGCCCCTGTTTTTGACCGTGATCTGGCAGAGTTACTCCACCTCAAGAACACCATTCGGCGAAAGGCTCTGCACACAAATACTCAGGCTGACTGGCTGTCGTTCAGGCAAATGAGAAATAAGTGCACTCAGGCTATCTAGAAGGCCTTAGTTAGTTACTTTAAGGAGCAGTTTTCCCTCTGTGGGTCTAACCACAAGAAGTTCTGGAAATCAGTGAAAGACCTGGAGAATAAACCCTCCTCCTTACAGCTGCCCATGGCCCTTAATGTTTTTATTTAAAAAAGTAATTATTATTTAACTAGGCACGTCAGTTAAGAACTAATTGTTATTTACAATGACAGCCTAGGAACAGTGGGTTAACTGCCTTGTTCAGGAGCAGTACAACATATTTTTACCTTGTCAGCACGAGGATTCAATCTAGCAAACTTTCGGCTACTGGCCCAATGCTCTAACCACTAGGCTACCTGCCGCCCCAAATGTTGATGATGTGGTTGTTCCTGACATGGAGCGCATGACTGAGCTCTTTAATCATCACTTCATTAAGTCGGGATTCCTATTTGCCTCCTTGCCCGTCCAACATTTCCTCATCTCCCAGCCCTTCAATGCGACTAGCCCCAATGCTCATCCCTATTTTCTACCTGCCCCGCTACACCACTTCTCCCTGAGGTACAAAGTAGCTCCTTAAACATGACCCCAAAAAAGAGCTGGGTCAGATAGTTTAGATCCTTTCTTCTTTAAGGTTGCAGCCCCTATCATCGCAGAGCCTATTTCTGAACTTCTTTTTTTTTACCTGTCTCTCCTCTCTGGGGAGGTTCCCATTGCTTGGAAGGCAGAACAAGCTGATCCTAACTGTTATAGACCAATTTCTATCTTGACCTGTTTATCAAATGTGTTGGAAAAACTTGTCAAAAATCAACAGACTGGCTTTCTTGAGGTCTATAGTATTCTCTCAGGTATGCAATCTGGTTTCTGCTCAGGTTATGGATGTGTCACTGCAACCTTAAAAAGGTCCTAAATGATGTCACCATTGCGCTTGATTCTAAGCAATGTTTGTATTTTTATTGACTTGGTCAAAGCTTTTAATACGGTAGAACATTCAATTCTTGTAGAACGGAAAAGGAGTATTGGTGTCTCTGAGGGGTCTTTGGCCTGGTTTGCTAACTATCAACAACATAGCTCAGGCAGTAGCAAGCTCTCTAATCCACTTATATGCAGAAGATACAGTCTAATACTTAGCTGGTCCCTCCCCAGATGTTGTGTTTAACACTCTACAACAATGCTTTCTTAGTGTCCAACAAGATTTCTGGACCGTTTTATCTCCATCTCTAGATTCAAAGACTCAATCATGGACACTCTTACTGACACTTGTGTCTGCTTCGCGTGATGTATTGTTATCTATACCTTTTTGCCCTTTGCGCTGTTGTCTGTGCCCAACAATGTTTGTGCTGCTGCCATGTTGTGCTGCTGTCATGTTTTGTTGCTACCATGTTTTGTTGCTACCATGTTGTGTTGCTACCATTTTATGTTGCTGTCATGTTGTGTTGCTACCGTGTTGCTGTCATGTTGTGTTGCTACCGCAATGTGATATATGTACATGTTTTATTTGAATCCACGCAGCAGGCCTTTTTCCTATTGGTAGGCCGTCATTGTAAATACGAATGTTTTCTTAACTGACTTGCCTAGTTAAATAAAAAAGCGAAATAAAAAAATTAAGTGAGTTAGCTGGAAATTACTCCCTATATAGCAGGGAATAGGGAGTCGAGTGCCATTTAAGACGGTGAGACCAACCGTATGTCAGCGTGTAGAGGGGTTTCCCGGTAACGTCCAGGGCGGTGAGAGCGGGACTCTTGGCCTGTGTGGCTCCCCAGCGTGCCAGGGCTGCCTGAAGGGCCGGGGGCCAGTTACTGACCACCCCCAGGGGCTCCCCCTTCACTGGGATGATCTGACGGCCCTCTGGCCTGGGGGTGTTGGGGTCCGGCTGGGGCACTACGGACAGGGGAGGAGACAGGGATGAGGGTGAAGAGGAAGATAAAAATAAAGTGGGGTATAGTGAGTTAAATGTGTACTGTTTCTTTCAAGGAAGGAAGAATGCATTGTATTCAATGGAATGTAAGTATTGGAATGTACAGTGCCTTCAGAAAGTATTCACACCCCTTGACTTTTTGTTGTTGTTGTGTTACAGCCTGAATTCAAAATGGATTACATTAATATTTTTCCTCATCCATTTACACACAATAACACATTGTGAAAACATGTTTTGATAAATTGTTCCAAATGTATTTCAAATGAAATACAGAAACAGCTAATTTACATAAATATTCACACCAGGTCAATACTTGTTAGGAGCTTTCCGCACCTGGATTGTACAACCTTTTCCCATTACTCTTTTCAAAATTCTTCAAGCTCTGTAAAATTGGTTGTTGATCATTGCTAAACATACTTTTTCAGGTCTTGCCATAGAATTTCAAGCAATTTAAGTCAAAACTAACTTGGCCACTCAGGAACATTCACGGTCTTCTTGTTAAGCAACTCTAGTGTAGATTTGAACTTAGGTTATTGTCCTGCTGAAAGGTCAAATAATCTCCCACTGTCTGGTGGAAAGCAGACTGGACCAGGTTTTCCTGTGCTCAGGATTTGGCCTGTGCTTAGCTCCATTCCATTTTATCTTGAAAAACTCCCCAGTCCTTAACAATTACAAGCATACCCATAACATGATGCAGCCACCACTTGCTTGAAAATAGAGAGTGGTACTCTGTAATGTGTTGTATTTGCCCCAAACATAACACTTGTATTTAGGAAAAAAAGTCAATTGCTTTGACACTTTTTTTGCTGTATTACCTTAGTGCCTTACTGCAAACAGGATGCATGTTTGGATATAAAAAAAAATGTGTACAGGGTTCCTTCTTGTCAATTAAGATAGTATTGTGGAGTTACTACAATTTTGTTGATCCATCCCCAGTTTTCTCCTATCACAGCCATTAAACTCTGTAACTGTTTAAAAGTCACCATTGGCCTCATTGTGAAATCCCTGAGCGGTTTCCTTCCTCTCCGGCAACTGAGTTAGGAAGGACGCCTGTATCTTTGTAGTGACGGGGTGTCTTAATACACCCTCCAAAGGGTAATGAATTACTCCACCTTGCTCAAAGGGATATTTAATGTCTGCTTTTTTTTTTTAAATGTACCAATAGGTGCCCTTCTTTGTGAGGCATTAGAAAACCTCCCTGGTCTTTGTGGTTGAATCTGTGTTCAAAATTCACTGCTGGACTGAGGGACCTTACAGATAATTGTATGTTTGGGATACAGAGATGAGGTAGTCATTCAAAGATCTTGTTAAACACTATTATTGCACACAGAGTGAGTCCATGCAACTTAGTATGTGACTTGTTAAGCAACTCTACACCTGAACTTACTAAGGCTTGCCATAACAAAGGGGTTGAATACTTACTGACTCAAGACACTTCAGCTTTTAATTTTTTATTAATTTGTAAAACATAATTCCACTTTAACATTATGGGGTATTGTGTGTAGGACATTGACACAAAATCTCTTAATCCATTTTAAATTCAGGTTGTAACACAGCAAAATGTGAAAAAGTCAAGCGGTGTGAATACTTTCTGAAGGTGGTGTAAGTATCAGAATAGAAGTATTGTATTTTATGGAGCCTAAGTCTTGGAGCAGGTCCTCTGTGCTTCTTACCCTCTACGATCTCCTCGGAGTCATCCAGGAAGAACTCACTGAGCGCTTGTCTCTTGGGCCGCTTCAGAGTGTTCAGCAGCTGCTGGATCTTAGTGGAAACACGGCTGTTCACTGGCACACCTGGAGAGCACAGAGGTAGAGGCAGACAATCACAGACATGACCATAGACACAAACACACACTCACTAATAGTCACAATCACGCACAAAAACACACACACTCATACACTCAGACATTAAATAGGCAAGCACGCACAAACGGACACAAATGCTCACAAACGGACACACACAACAGGTAGATGCAACTTTATTCTTGGTCAAAAACAGAAGGATATTTCTATCTGTGGAGAGTAGATGGAGAGACAGGGCAAACAGACGACAGAAGAGGTGAAAAAGCAAGCTGATTGGAATTGATCCCTCCGTCGCCCCTCCCCGGCCCCGTCCCATTTCGATTCATATTACCTTTTCGCTTTCCTTTTTTTAATGAAAGACACGACACGTACAGCCGAAAAAGGGATCACCCCAAAAAAGAACAAAATATAGTATGTTAGCAGCTTTCCCAACACAACGCCTGGAATGGGGATGAGAGTGAGTGAGATTCATTCAATGTTATTATGTCTTGTCAGGGTGTCATTATGTCTGAATAAAAATGGTTAAAAGTAGTACACTATGTAGGAAATAGGGTATCATTTGGGATGCTGACATAGCCATTTCAAACACGGTAGGGTAAACACACTGAATTGCCAGCTACATTCATGATTACTGCAAACGCAGTACAACAGTGCTTTGTCAGTTAGCCAAACCATCACCAGATTAAGGATGTTACAGACTAGAGATTATGGTTAAAACCGTGAGTGATCGCAGTGTGGTGGTTTTCTGCGGGGTGTTACCAGTCTGCTGCCGTGTGTGTGTGAGATCGTACATTCTGAAGTGTGTGGTTGTTGCTCTACAGTGTGTGGTTGTTGTTCTACAGTGCGTTCTATAGTGTGTGGCTGTTGTTTTACAGTGTGTTCTGCAGTGTGTGGTCGTTGCTCTACAGTGTGTGGCTGTTGTTTTACAGTGTGTTCTGCAGTGTGTGGTAGTTGATCTACAGTGTGTTCTACAGTGTGTGGTTGTTGCTCTACAGTGTGTTCTGCAGTGTGTGGTTGTTGCTCTACAGTGTGTTCTGCAGTGTGTGGTCCTTGCTCTACAGTGTGTTCTGCAGTGTGTGGTCGTTGCTCTACAGTGTGTTCTGCGGTGTGTGGTCGTTGCTCTAAAGTGTGTTCTGCAGTGTGTGGTCGTTGCTCTACAGTGTGTTCTGCAGTGTGTGGTCGTTGCTCTACAGTGTGTTCTGCAGTGTGTGGTCGTTGCTCTACAGTGTGTTCTGCGTTGTGTGGTTGTTGCTCTACAGTGTGTTCTGCGGTGTGTGGTTGTTGCTCTACAGTGTGCTCTACAGTGTGTTCTGCAGTGTGTGGTTGTTGCACTACAGTGTGTGGTTGTTGCTCTACAGTGTGTTCTGCAGTGTGTGTGTGTGCATACCGTCAGCGGTGGTATCCAGCATGCTGGTGCGGCTTTGTCCTCGGGGCATCCCCCTGGTCATAGCATTGGGGGGCAGGTCCACCCTGGAGTCCACCCTTGAACCCCTCTCAGGGGTGTAGGACGTCACATCTGGGGGGACACTGTTCTCTGGAGAAGGGACAAGGTTTAATACTCTGAGGTAAACTTACCTAAAGCTGTGGAGCTACAGACAATACATGCTCATTAAGAAAGTGTCTCTGAGGGTACGAAGAAGGGCTGTTATGTGTGTGCGCGCCCACCCTTGTGCGTGTGCGAGTCAGTTCTCCCAATGCGTGTGCGTTGGATTAAATGTGTGCAGGGTGTGTTTGTCTTACCTATGTGTGGGGTGTGTGTGTTTACAGAGTGTGTGTGTGTGTGTGTGTGTTACCTATGCGTGTGCTTGCCAGTATGTCGGCCAGTGCTGAGGTGGGCTGTGGCTGCGGTTGAGTCTGAGTCTTATTTTCCCCGTGGGACAGGGTGGAGGAGGCGGAGGAGGAGGTGGAGGAGCTCTGCACTGAGCGGTTGATCCAGTAGTCTGGGCTCTGGAGACTCTGGGCCAGCGCTGCACTCAGAGTCGCCTGGCGACGCAGAGAGCCTTCGTCCTCAGACGCTGACGATGTGTCTGACAGGGAGACAGAACGAGATGTATTTAGTAGATGACGCGTGGTGAGCTTTGTAGCACAAAATGGCTGCCTTTGCAGCACCCCAGGTGGGTTATATACAGTGTTTGTGGACACCCAATACACCTTCTCTTATTGGGGCAGAAGCAGTGATAACCTAACCAACCATCCCTGGTCCTGATGATGAGCTACAGGGTATGCAGGATTTTGTCCCAACCCACACCTGAATCGACTCATCAAAGGTTGTCCAGTCACTGAACATCTAGACTTTGAATATGCTAAATCAGGTGTGTTAGTGCTGGGCATGGAACTAAAAGCCTGCACAGCGCGCACCCTGTATTTTAGCTCTCTGGGACCAGGGTTAGTTATTGAACATTACAGTGTACTACTCAAACATGGCAGGGTTGGGGTCAATTTCATTTTAATTCATAAAGTAAACCAAATTCCAATTCTAAAATCTCCTCATTGAAAAGCATTGAAGGGAATTGGAATTGTCCCCAACCCTCAAACATAGAACATAGTTTGATCTCTATGGTAGTGACCTGGAGGGGTGCAGTTGTCTACGGGTGACTGGACGAAGGCTGAGCGGCGCTTGGTGGGCATGGGCAGTGCCATCTTCTCCTCCTTGTGTTTGGCCAACGCTGCCTGTACCGCCTCCGTGTGGATATCTGACAGAGACGGTGAGAAAGAATGAGAACAAGATCAGGACAGACCAAAAAACAGGGATGAGGAATGGAAAAAGTAGGTCAGTCACTGCATCAACTGTGTTCCTCCTCTGTCACAATCAGAACCAACCACTATCCCTAAGCAAGGCAGCAGCTCCCACACATCCCACTCCTACTATGGTGCCATGCATGTTAGAGGTCTGTGCCATTTTTATGAAATTGCACTTAAGTCTACTTCCCATGTAAATATCCTTTGCTATGTTGTTGCTTTTAAATCTGTAATTTCCTCTGAATGCACTGTGTTTTCTGCTAAATGAATGGCCTCATTGAGGACATTAACGTTTTCGGAATCTAAATCTGTGACGTATGAATGTACAGTATGTGTCTGTCTGTACCTGATCTGTAGCGGTCATCCCTTGCCCCCCCGCTGCGGTTTCTGCGGCCCCCAGAGGAAGAAGAGGGGCCAGAGGCCTCAGGACTGGCAGGGCTACGGTCAGAGCTGGCAGGGCTGGGCTCACCACTGGTAGGGCCGGAGGACGACTGCTGCTGGACGTCTGGGAGAGGCAGATCCACACCTGGACAGAGAGGAACGAGGAGAAACTCAGCACCTAGCTCTAACACACACACACACACACACACACACACTAGGGCTGGGCAATATGTCCAAAAATCATATACATTTTTTTTTCAAACTTAAGGGCGATTCACAAAATACACTATATATACAAAAAAGTATCTGGACACCCCTTCAAATTAGTGGATTCGCCTATTTCAGCCACACACGTTGCTGACAGGTGTATAAAATTAAGCTCACAACCATAGACAAACATTAGCAGTAGAATGGCCTTACTGAAGAGCTCAGTGACTTTCAACGTGGCACTGTCATAGGATGCCACCTTTCCAACAAGTCCAGTTTGTCAAATTTCTGCCCTGCTAGAGCTGTCCCGGTCGACTGTACGTTCTGTTATTGTGAAGTGGAAAAGTCTACGAGCAACAACGGCTCAGCCACAAAGTGGTAGGCAACACAAGTTTACAGAACAGGACCGCCAAGTTCTGAAGTGTGTAGTGCGTAAAAAAAGGTCTGTCCTCGGTTGCAGCACTCACTGCCGAGTTCCAAACTGCCTCTGGAAGGTAAATCAGCACAAGAACTGATCATCGGGAGCTTCATGAAATGGGTTTCCATGGCCGAGCAGTGGCACACAAGCTTAAGATCACCATGCCCAATATCAAGCGTTGTCTGGAGTGGTGTAAAACTCGCCGCCATTGGACTCAGGAGCAATGGAAATGGGTTCTCTGAAGTGATGAATCACGCTTCACCATCTGGCAGTCCGACGGACTAATCTGGGTTTGGCAGATGCCAGGAGAACACTATTTTCCCCAATGCATAGTGCCAACTGTAAAGTTTGGTGGGGGAAGAATAATGGTCTAGGGCTGTTTTTCATGGTTCGGGTTAGGCCCCTTAGTTCAAGTGAAGAGAAATCTTAACCAGTTGGATTTAGGGGGTGCTATTTTAATTTTTGGATGAAAAACGTTCCCGTTTTAAACAAGATATTTTGTCACGAAAAGATGCTCGACTATGCATATAATTGACAGCTTTGGAAAGAAGACACTCTGACGTTTCCTAAACTGCAAAGATATTGTATAACTGGAGTCTCCTGAGTGAAAGAATCCAAAGTTCTTCAAAGGTAAATTATTTAATTTGGTTGCTTTTCTTATTTTTGTGAAAATGTTGCCTGCTGCCAGCAGAGCCTAGCATAGCATTATGCCATGATAAACTTACACAAATGCTTGTCTAGCGTATTTTGAAAATCTGAGATGACAGTGTTGTTAACAAAAGGCTAAGCTTGTGTTTGATTATATTTATTTAATTTCATTTGCGATTTTCATGAATAGGAAAAGTTTCTAGGGGTATTTATGTCCGTTGCGTTATGCTAATGCATTTGAGGCTATGATTATGCTCCCGGATACGGGTTTGCTCGACACTGGTTAACAGGACAGCATACAATGACATTCTAGATGATTCTGTGCTTCCAACTATGTGGCAACAGTTTGGGTAAGGACACTTCCTGTTTCAGCATGACAATGGCCCCGTGCACAAAGCGAGGTTCATAAAGAAATAGTTTGTCGAGATCAGTGTGGAAGAACTTGACTGGCTCGCACAGAGCCCTGACCTTAACTCCATCAAACACCTTTGGGATGAATTGGAACGCCGACTGTGAGCCAGGCCTAATCGCCCAACATCAGTGCCCAACCCTCACTAATGCTCTTGTGGCTGAATGGAAGCAAGTCCCTGCAGTAATGTTCCATCAGTAATGGAAAGCCTTCCCAGAAGAGTGGAGGCTGTTATAGCTTTATCAAGCTTTATTTATACAGCACATTTCAGACATGGAATGGAACTCAATGTGCTTTACAAGAAAATAAAAGCTGAAACATTTACTATACAACAAACATAAGATTAAAAAAACGAAAGAATGACAAACTGAACTACTAAAAAGCACCCTAAAGAAAAGTTAAGATCTCCTCTTAAAAATGTTCAGTTTCAGCCTCCTCAGGCTCTCTGGCAGGCTATTCCAGAGGCTGTGGGCACAATAATTAAAGGCTGCCTCTCCATGCCTCTTGGTCCTAGGCTTTGGGATAGTTAAAAGGCTAGTGCCAGAGGACCTGAGGGACCAACTGGGTGCTTAACTTAAAAGCATGTCTGACATGCATTGAGGTGCACAGTCGTGGATTGATTTACAAAAAAACAATATAAGAATCTTAAAATGAACTTTAAAAAAAAATGTAAACTCACATGCAGCCAGTACAGAGACCTTAAAACCTGTGTAATGTGTGCTCTCCAAGTGGTCTTGGTCAGTACCCACGCTGCAGCATTCTGTATGCTTTACAGTTGAACAATGGCTTTCTTGGATAGACCAGACAGGAGAGCATTACAGTATTCAAGCCTGCTTGTAATAAAAGCATGGATTAGTCTATCTGTATCAGCCGGAGAGAGAAACGGCCACAGCTTGGCAATGTTCCTCAGGTGTTTAAAAAAAAACATTTTTGGTTTCATTCCTAATGTGCGATTCAAAATTTAGTTCAGAATCTAAAATAACACCTAGCTTTTTAACCTGGTGTTTTATCTTTATTGCCCGTGAATTAAAATGTGCGGCCTGATTCTCTCTCTGTGCTTTGACTCCAACAATAAGTACGTCGGCATTGTCTTGATTTAGCTGGAGGAAGCTGTGAGCCAGCAGTCTTATGAATATTAAAATCGCCCGACACATTGATTTTTTCATAGTTCTGAAGGAGTATAGACAATAGCTCAGATAAATCAGTGAAGAAAGTGGGGCAGTGCTTTGGTGGCCTATACAGGGTTATAAACAGTATATCATGATGCTCAAAAGACCCAAAGTTGCCAAATGAAATTTACTAATGAAAGCATTTGTAAAAATAGAGGCTGGCACCCCTTTTCTATTTTCTGATAGAGTATTGGGCGGCAGGTAGCCTAGTGGTTAGAGCATTGGACCAGTGACCGAAAGGTTACCCCGAGCTGACAAGGTAAAAATATGTCGTTCTGCCCCTGAACAAGGTAGTTAACCCACTGTTCCTAGGCTGTCATTGTAAATAAGAATTTGTTCTTAACTGACTCGCCTAGTCAACTAAAGGTTAAATAAAAAATATATTAAAAAAAAATTGTGATTGCTCTAACATTTAAAAAGAGCCATGTCTAATTGGTGTGGGCCACTGCCCCCGGGGCATCTGCCTCGAGGTAAGCAATGGAATAACAACCACGTTTTCTGACACCCTCCAATGTATCAGAATGGTAGGAGATAACAGTTTGTAGAAACTCGTTAGAAGGCCCGAGTTAAAGGAAAATAAGTTAAGTTACTCATAGCGCCATTTCTACAGGAGTTTACATGCTTTCCAAAACCTGCCTTGCTTATTTTGAAAGGGAGAACTGGATCACTAACAGACCAGGTACGTCCATCCCTAAAACAGTTTGCGATGTTGCGAGAAATAATACTGGAAGCCCTGCGGTTAGGGTGAATCCAGTCTCTTTTTTTTAAAAAGTGCTGGTTGCTCCCACAGCAAATCAAAGTTTGTCACAAAAAGAGACATTCCTGTCGTTAAGTTTCTTCTAATACTCATCCAGGGCAATGAATCGGTTGAAATGTTCCGAACCCTTTCGGTAGCACGGGAGTAGGCCAGAGGTAACTATTCTCTTCCCTGTGCTAGCGACAGTGCTTAAAACGAAAGTCGTTAAAACCTACGTGAGTGACAATGGTGGCAATATTGTAGTAGTTGGCCAGAACCGTGGGCACTAGGGAGTTGATGTCATGGGCACGGACTCCTGAGTGACAGTGGACCTTGGTCAGTCCAAAATCTCTCACCATCGATCTTCCCACAATGATGGTGGATGTGATGGAATCCGATGGGGAAGCAACCTGCTGAACTGTGGTAGCCGTGGGGGAGGGGGGTGCCACTGGGCTTCGGAGTTGAGCTTAACATTTGCCCGTTGGATTGGGACACATCAACGCCACCCGACTCATTGACAGCTTTACTACAGGAGGCATTTAAACTGAGATTTGGTTTGCCTGGGTTACAGCTAGGTCGGTGAACTTAGAAAGCAGGTTATCCTTTTCTTGCAACCGAGCTAACAGACGGAGGATCTCTTCCCTAAACTGCTTGATGGTGGTGCATTTAGGGCAGACAAATCCCTTGTCCATTTTACTGTTACACCGTATCTTCCTTCTGTGATTGTGTGGAAACATCTCACACCTGACGCACATGTCCAGCTGTGGATAAAAACACTGGTGGGCTAGCACAGCAAGCATTAGCCTGATCCATTTTCATGATGGCTAGCAGCTATCTGCTACATCTCCATTTTTTGGGGTTTAATTTAAATAAGCGCCATTGTACAATTAAAGGTCTAATAGACTGCATTTAATTATTTTTGCCAAATAGTTCAACCTGCTTTTTTTGTTGTTGCAATAATCACTGATCTGGCTTTCAAGTCAGTCTATGAAAATGCAATTTTTTGTTACAAACTTAACTAGAACAATGCATAATGCACATCCACTAATAATGTCTAACTTCTTGTAGCAGGCATTAGACTATAGAACATTAAGAGGTCTAATCAACAATCTCTCAAGCCCACGAGCTAGTGATTAGCCAGCTAATCTTCATATTTCAGGTTTAGCCAACTTGGATCTATTTGCTAGCTAACAAGGTTGAACAGTTGGATTGCTTTGAACACACCCTTCTGTCTGTCTCCAACTGTTTGAAAAACACGTTAGCCTGTCCAGATGTTGAAATCAAGTGGCCGACCTTATTTCTCAAAATGAAAACGAGTTGCCAATTCCTTATAGATTAAACAGCTAGTATAACAGTCTTCGGCTAAAATGCTGCTAGCGGTACATGGTACCCCAATAATGCTGCACACGACAAACAGCATTCATTTTCCAGAATCAATGTTCAATGACACTCTCGTTTTAGTAGTGTCTGCTCTAAGCGCAATTAAAGTAGTGGAGACATAAAATGGGTATCGTTAGAAAAGACCACTTCTCCTCTATTACAGTAAACTAAAGTCCCAATGTGTTTGAGTCCATATGACCAATTCTGTTGGACCAAACCTCAAATGCAAATAGCGAGTCAAAACCACTTGTCAGGGAGGAAGATGTGATATCTCAACGTTGTTGGCGTGAGAGGTTTCACTTTCTAAAATCTGCCCAAAATAAGACCAATGCTTTTCTTTGGGCTTATTTTACACCTAAGCTTGTCGTCTGTTTTCCTGCCTTTGGGACAACAACTCCCATTGTTAGGGCTGAGACGTGCATCTCGTCATCATATAAAGATCTCTGTTAAAAATGGAAAGGCGCACAGAGGACCGAAGGAGACGAGACCAAAAATACAGCATGAGAACAAGCGTACATAAACGCTCATAAAAAATGAAAAATAAACCTTGATTCTGCAATACAGGCATTTGCAATATCGAGCAAAAAATACATTCAAATTAATGTATTTACAGTGCCTTGCGAAAGTATTCGGCCCCCTTGAACTTTGCGACCCTTTGCCACATTTCAGGCTTCAAACATAAAGATATAAAACTGTATTTTTTTGTGAAAAATCAACAACAAGTGGGACACAATCATGGAGTGGAACGACATTTATTGGATATTTCAAACTTTTTTAACAAATCAAAAAATGTAAAATTGGGCGTGCAAAATTATTCAGCCCCTTTACTTTCAGTGCAGCAAACTCTCTCCAGAAGTTCAGTGAGGATCTCTGAATGATCCAATGTTGACCTAAATGACTAATGATGATAAATACAATCCACCTGTGTGTAATCAAGTGTCCGTATAAATGCACCTGCACTGTGATAGTCTCAGAGGTCCACTTCACAAAAAAATACAGTTTTATATCTTTATGTTTGAAGCCTGAAATGTGGCAAAAGGTCGCAAAGTTCAAGGGGGCCGAATACTTTCGCAAGGCACTGTAATATACCGCCCAGCACTAACACACCCACACAAACATTCGCTGACACGCACGTTGCACACGCAGACACACAATTTTGCATTGGTCAGGTAACTCTTGAAACAATATTTAATTTGATATAACCTTACTACTAACTAACAGACCACTTACAGTTGAAGTCGGAAGTTTACATAAAGTAGTTTTAATGACTCCAACCTAAGTGTTTCAACCACTCCACAAATGTATTGTTAACAAACTATAGGTTTGGCAAGTCGGTTAGGACATCTACTTTGTGCATGACACAAGTCATTTTTCAAACAATTGTTTACAGACAGATTATTTCACTTATAATTCACTGTACCACAATTCCAGTGGGTCAGAAGTTTACATATACATAATTGACTGTGTCTTTAAACAGCTTGGAAAATTCCAGAAAATTATGTTGTGGCTTTAGACGCTTCTGATAGGTTAATTGACATCATTTGAGTCAATTGGAGGTGTACCTTTGGATGTATTTCAGGGTCTACCTTCAAACTCAGTGCCTCTTTGCTTGACATCATGGGAAAATCAAAAGAAATCAGCCAAAACCTCAGGAGGTTCAGGCCTTTATGGCAAGACAGAAGCAACTCATTAAAATTCACATGACAGCCTGCTTGGAATGTGCCAAAAGGTACCTAAAGACTCTCAGACCATGAGAAACAAGATTCTCTGGTCTGATGAAACTAAGATTGAACCTGAATTGGCCTGAACGCCAAGCATAACATCTGGAGGAAAACAGGCACCGCTCATCACCTGGCCAATACCATCCCTAATGGTAAGGCGTGGTGACAGCATCGTGCAGTGGTGATGTTCTTGGGGACCTTCAATGCTGCAGAAATGTTTTGGTACTCTTCCCCAGATCTGTGCTTCAACACCTTCCTGTCACAGAGCTCTACGGACAATTCCTTCGACCTCATGGCTTGGTTTTAGCTCAGACGTTCACTGTCAACTGTTGGACCTTTATATAGACAGGTGTGTGCCTTTCCAAATCATCTCCAACTATTTGAATTTACCACAGGTGGACTCTAATTAAGGATGATCAGTGGAAACAGGTTGTACCTGAGCTCAATTTCTAGTATCATAGCATAGGGTCTGAATACCTATGTAAATAAGGTATTTCTGTTTCTCATTTTTATTAATGAACATGCATATCTAAAAAGCTGTTTTCGCTTTCTCATTATGGGTTATTGTGTGTAGATTGATGAGGATTTTTTATTTATTTAATCCATTTTAGAATAACGTAACAAAATGTGGAAAAGGGGAAGGGGTCTGAATATTGTAGATACTGTAGAATTGATTCATCTAGCTCTAAACTCACGATGGCAGGTAGTCAGCTAGTCAGCCAACAGAGTACCACTGAATGATGTCCATGTCAAGTTTGTGGTGTGACCATCCCTGTACTGCTCAGAAAAAAAGCAGAAGAAAGCAGATATGGCCTAACAGGCTTTGAGGGAAGTAGCTCACAGTTTTTAGTTTGTTTGTCATCTCGAACCAGTGGCCCAGAGGGACCTCTTGGGTCTTTAGTTGTTTCTACTCCCCAGTTGACCACAGCTCTCTGTTCAATTGGTTGGTTGTTCTCCCCAGTTTACCTTAGCTATGTCACATTGCGGTTCTGTGTTTTCTGTGGACACAGTTGAATGGGGGGAACGTAATGATAAATTTGAAGTTGGAAGTTTACATACACCTTAGTAAAATAGATTTAAACTCACAATTGCTGACATTTGATCCTAGTAAAAAATTCCCTGTCTTAGGTCAGTTAGGATCACCACTTTATTTTAAGAATGTGAAATGTCAGAATAATAGTAGAGAGAATGATTTATTTCAGCTTTTCTTTCTTTCATCACATTCTCAGTGTGTCAGAAGTTTACATACTGTACACTCAATTAGTATTTGGTAGCATTGCCTTTAAATTGTTTAACTTGGGTCAAATGTTACGGGTAGCCTTCCACAAGCTTCCCACAATAAGTTGGCTGAATGTTGGCCCATTTCTCCTGACAGAGCTGGTGTAACTGAATCAGGTTTGTAGGCCTCCTTGCTCACACACGCTTTTTCAGTTCTGCCCACAAATCTTCTATAGGATTGAGGTCAGGGCTTTGTGATGGCCACTCCAATACTTTTATTTTTTAATATTTTTTTTTATTTCACCTTTATTTAACCAGGTAGGCTAGTTGAGAACAAGTTCTCATTTGCAACTGCGACCTGGCCAAGATAAGGCATAGCAGTGTGAACAGACAACACAGAGTTACACATGGAGTAAACAATTAACAAGTCAATAACACAGTAGAAAAAAGGGGAGTTTATATATACATTGTGTGCAAAAGGCATGAGAAGGTAGGCAAATAATTACAATTATGCAGATTAACACTGGAGTGTTAAATGATCAGATGGTTATGTACAGGTAGAGATATTGGTGTGCAAAAGAGCAGAAAAATAAATAAATAAAAACAGTATGGGGATGAGGTAGGTGAAAATGGGTGGGCTATTTACCAATAGACTATGTACAGCTGCAGCGATCGGTTAGCTGCTCAGATAGCAGATGTTTGAAGTTGGTGAGGGAGATAAAAGTCTCCAACTTCAGCGATTTTTGCAATTCGTTCCAGTCACAGGCAGCAGAGAACTGGAACGAAAGGCGGCCAAATGAGGTGTTGGCTTTAGGGATGATCAGTGAGATACACCTGCTGGAGCGCGTGCTACGGATGGGTGTTGCCATCGTAACCAGTGAACTGAGATAAGGCGGAGCTTTACCTAGCATGGACTTGTAGATGACCTGGAGCCAGTGGGTCTGGCGACGAATATGTAGCGAGGGCCAGCCGACTAGAGCATACAAGTCGCAGTGGTGGGTGGTATAAGGTGCTTTAGTGACAAAACGGATGGCACTGTGATAAACTGCATCCAGTTTGCTGAGTAGAGTGTTGGAAGCAATTTTGTAGATGACATCGCCGAAGTCGAGGATCGGTAGGATAGTCAGTTTTACTAGGGTAAGTTTGGCGGCGTGAATGAAGGAGGCTTTGTTGCGGAATAGAAAGCCGACTCTTGATTTGATTTTCGATTGGAGATGTTTGATATGGGTCTGGAAGGAGAGTTTAGAGTCTAGCCAGACACCTAGGTACTTATAGATGTCCACATATTCAAGGTCGGAACCATCCAGGGTGGTGATGCTGGTCAGGCGTGCGGGTGCAGGCAGCGAACGGTTGAAAAGCATGCATTTGGTTTTACTAGCGTTTAAGAGCAGTTGGAGGCCACGGAAGGAGTGCTGTATGGCATTGAAGCTTGTTTGGAGGTTAGATAGCACAGTGTCCAAGGACGGGCCGGAAGTATATAGAATGGTGTCGTCTGCGTAGAGGTGGATCAGGGAATCGCCCGCAGCATGAGAAACATCATTGATATATACAGAGAAAAGAGTCGTCCCGAGAATTGAACCCTGTGGCACCCCCATAGAGACTGCGAGAGGACCGGACAGCATGCCCTCCGATTTGACACACTGAACTCTGTCTGCAAAGTAATTGGTGAACCAGGCAAGGCAGTCATCCGAAAAACCGAGGCTACTGAGTCTGCCGATAAGAATACGGTGATTGACAGAGTCGAAACTTGACTGTGTTGTCCTTAAGCCATTTTGCCACAACTTTGGAAGTATGCTTGGGGTCATTGTCCATTTGGAAGACCCATTTGCGACCAAACTTGAACTTACTGACTGATGTCTTGAGATGTTGCTTAAATATAGCCACATAATTTTCCTGTCTCATGATGCCATCTATTTTGTGAAGTGCACCAGTCCCTTCTGCAGCAAAGCACCCCCACAACATAATGCTGCCACCCCCGTGCTTCACGGTTGGGATGGTGTTCTTCGGCTTGCAAGCCTCCTTCCTTGCTGATCATTATGGCCAAACAGTTCTATTTTTGTTTCATCCAACCAGAGGACATTTCTCCAAAAAGTACAATCTTTGTCCCCATGTGCAGTTGCAAACCGTAGTCTGGATTTTTTATGGCGGTTTTGGAGCAGTGGCTTCTTCCTTGCTGAGCGGCCTTTCAGGTTATGTCGATATAGGTCTCGTTTTACTGTGGATATAGTACTTTTGTACCTCTTTCCTCCAGCATCTTCACAAGGTCCTTTGTTGTTGTTCTGGGATTGATTTGCACTTTTCACAACAAAGTACGTTCATCTCTAGGAGACAGAATGGATTTCATTTTTTCTGCATTAAATCACTGGCCACTAGGAGCTTCGCTTCTGTGTGAGCATTTTCTTGTTTACCTATGGCCCTACACAGCTTGTTGAGTGCGGTCTTAGTGCCAGCATCAGTTTGTGGTGGTAAGCAGACAGGTATGAAAAATATAGATCTCTTGTAAATAGTATGGTCTACAGTTTATCATGAGGCATTCTAACTCAGGCGAGCAGAACCTCGAGACTTACTTAATATTAGAGATTGCCCACTAGCTGTTAACAAAGAGACACATACCCAGCCCTTGGGTTTATGAGACGCTGCCGTTCGGTCCTGCCAATGTATAGAAAAAACAGCTAGATTTATATTAACCATGTCCTCGTTTGAAATGTAAAACGGTAAAGGTTAGGTACCGGCTAATGTTTAGAGTAAGGGTTTAGGGTAGGGTCGTCTGAAGGATTTCACTAAGCATCCACCATTGTACTTCGTGTGAGCAGCAATGCAGCTGTTCCGTCATCCACCACTAGAGTGCAGCAGAGAGCCATAAACTCTCCCATCGCCATAGGAACAAACAGAGGGAGGTCAAAAACAGATATAGTGGAAAAACAATCATGGAGAAGTCCGTTCAGTAACCCACTATTTATGGAACAGTTTTGGTCTATCTGTGCATTCTTTCCCCATAAAAATAACTTGTTGGTACAAAACTGACTTAGTTGATGAGTTTGGTCATTGCTGTCAGTTGGATTGAAAAGGCATTTGTTTGAGTCTGGGGTTAGGCTGAAAACAGATAGTCATGTCTTGTTCTCTCTGCTACTATATCATCTGTGCGTGGATGACAAATATCAAGGGAGGTCAGAAGAAGAGAGCAATGAGGATGAAGACAATAGTGGAGGAGGAGGAGGAGGAGGAGGAGGAGGAGGAGGGACTGAAAAGATGAGAGAGGAGATGTCGTATGAAGAATTTATAAAAGGACAACGACTAAAGGGACAGAAAGAAAAAGATAAGAGGGGGAGATGCGTCTTACTGAGGAAGGTGAAAAGAGAAGGAGGAGAAGGAGAGAAGAGAAAGGCCTGTACTTACTGGTGATCTGAGGGAGGAAAGGGGCCAGCAGCCTGGCTCGTTTCTTCTCATAGCCCTTCTGTGTGATGTCACCTAGCAGAGAAGAGAACAGGATAAAAGATAAGAGGGGGAGATGCATTAGTCACCAGTCAGTCAACACACACTACCATCAATCAATCAACAAATCAATACACACACACACACAGACTGTCTGGGGTTTGAGTATTAGGCCTTGATTGATTGATAAACACTATTACAATCAATTAAGATATAGGGCATCAAGATTGAGAGAACACTAACTCTAAAGTCTCTGATTATAGACATGCACACGCTGGTCACCCCCCCCCCCCCCCCCCTGTATTTTTCCAGTTTTATTACCAGGGAGAAACATGAAATAAGGAGGGAGACCGATAGAGGACAGAGAAGTGTGTTGGGACTGGGTTTCGATCCCATGCGGTCAGGGGATTGCCTAGGTGCCGAGGGCGGCAACCTTAACCGCTCAACCACTCTCAGGCATCCTAACACACGTCAAAAAACCTTCCAGGGGAGATTCCGTTAGCTTCGGGTACAGCTTCACATGTCCTGTGGCTCACTGCAAACAGAAACTAATGTTCATTTGTCACATGCGTCGTAAAACAACAGGTGTAGGCTAACAGTGAAATGCTTACTTCAGGGTCCTTATCCAATAATGCACAGTAGAAAAAAAGAACAAATATTGAAATAGTGACACGAGGAATAAACACACAGTGAATAATGAATAATAATAATAATGAGTAAAAAAGGATCAGGTAAGATTATCGTTTCCCCTCCTCAGTGGACAAATATGACAAGAGCACACAAACCCCAGGGCAGGACAAGCAACTAACAAAAGTTATTACAGCTACGGTTATAGTCTCCCACCAGAGAACAATACCAAAGTAGCTAATCGAGCCACAGAATAGTAAACATGGACATGGCTTGCATCTCAAATGGCACCCTATTCCCTACTATATATAGGACACTACTTATGGCCCCTCGGGTACCATTTGGGATTGTAGCCATGGCAAAAAAAAGTAAAGTGGAAGCAATGGGAGGTAGTTTCACATGGAACCCAACTCCCCCCTCTCCTCTTTTCCCCTATTCTTCATTCTCTAGGGGGGGTGTGGGGGTAGAGGGGAAGGGGGAGAGCCAAACGCCCAGCCCTCCCACAACCGCAAAGTCCAAACACTCCCTAGGCTCCCCCAAAACACACACACGCACGGGCACGCAGGCAGGCACGGGTGCGTACACACTCACACACATCCCCTTATCTGTGACCAGCGATAGCGTCACAGGGAGAGATAAGAGTCAGTCTAAGTGGAGTAGAGAGGAGGCCTGGGGGTCTGTATCTCCGCATCCCATTCCTCCTAAACCTCCCTTAAAACTGTGATGATTTGAAAAACTTTTTTTTAATAGAAACTCAGATGTTTTAGGCTTAGTTATAGTGAAACATGTCAATTCTGGTCTTCATTTTGACAGTTTGTTGCAAAAGTGATGTATTTTGATATATTAGTAGGACATCTAACTCTTTTTGCCCCTAATGGTTCAACTCTACCATTGAAATCATGATGTAGAGCCTCTCAGTCATCTCAAGAGAGGGGGGGGGGGGGGGGGGGGGGGGGGTCGGCATGAAATACACTCCCTTCTAGATGTGCTGGGTGGTACCACCTCAAAGCTAACTATAAAAGCAAGTGACGGCGCCGCGCCTTATTTGGCAATGGTCGTGATAAGTGGGGTGTGCCAAAATATTTTGCATATGACGCTTCCTTGACTTAGACGACTGACGTATCACAACATTTGTTTTTAAAAGCAGTAAGGCACATTTCCGCGTATGACCAAATTCAAAGTTTCTGCTTACCGTGCTTTTACCAAGAAAGAAAACGTATAGGCTATGAGGATTACACGCTTATACTCATAGCTACATCCATCGTAATAATGGGCAAAGGCTGAAATTGGGGTTGAGAGTTACCTTTAAGGCATCCGCATGCTTCCATCCGAAACAGTGCGACACAGCTTGTGCATGAATTATGTACGGTTTTGGTCTTCGGGCAAGGTTTTTTTTTTTCTGTCTGTTCGTGCACACGTCATTTATTCTTGAGCAAAGTCGAACTTCGGGAGCCGAAGTCTTACGCCCCTTCATTTGTGATTCGTCAAATGTAAGGGTAAAGCGAGGCTCTTCTTCTTCTCGATTCAGCCTGAAACTCAGTGTGGATTCAAAATGGCGAACGACAACAACTTGCAGCGTTGCTTGGTCGAGGAGGTACAGAAGTACCTGCACCTCTACGATTCCAGCCCTTGCATCATATAAAGACTAGCATGTAAAGGCCAATTCATCCTGAAGTACACAAAATGTTGTTCCTCATCAATTGGGCGCATTTGTTGAACCAGCATGGCATACACCCCCCCCCCCTCCGTTGTTCCTTCTCTGTTGAGTGGTCGCACTGACTATCTTCTCCCTTCACTCTCCTTTTATATGTGTTGCTAGGTAAAGTGAATTTAGTAGATACCGGGCCATTTTCCATTTTCTCGCCAGTCAAGTGTCTCTCTGAACACCATATTATTTCTACAGCGCGCCTCTTCCTTGCTTGGGTGTCGTTGTCACTTCCTTGTTTGGCCTTAGTTGAGTATTACCAGCACTATTTCCACTCTTCCCCTTTTCAAGCAAACGTCTTTAAAGGGAGTATGCGAGCGAGCACGCTCGTTCAGTTTGCTTAGCCAGGTTCTACTAGGCGCCAGCCGAACCTGTCTGGGACGGCTTTATACCCCTACACCACCTCCTACCTCCTCCTAACTCCCACTGACTTGTGGAGGGACAGGGGTGGTGTGTGCTGCAGCCCAGACTAGAGGAAGATAAACGTACAATGAGAGAAACTGGTTGGGGAAGTGAGAAGGAACAAATAACGCGAGGGAGCGAGAGAGAGAGACCGATGGAGGCGTTTGATAAGCTGCTGGGCCTGGGGTGGTGTGTGTTTTATCTTGAAGGCACCGGCATCTCTCTCTCTCTCTCTCTGCGCTTGATATTACTGAGTAGAACAACAACTATTGAACATGAGAGAACTACTGCTGTGGGTTGTTTTTGGGGACAGTATTATTTGCAACGTCAATCAGAGAAAAGGGGCAGGGGCCACAAGAGCGAGAGAGAGAGAGAGAAAGTAAGAGTGACTGCAGGGGTGAGAAAGAGTAACAAAAAGAGAGACCTAGTGGGAAAAATAGAAAGAGTGACAGAGAGAAGGAGAGTAACAGAGTGATAGGTAGAGAAACCAACAAAGTGAGAGGAGAGAGAGAGAGAGAGAGTTCTGAGTGCTTTTTCATTCTGTGTCAGAGTGCTGTAGGGGCTCCCAGTATTCAGCAATGTGTTCATGCCTGGATACACACATTGTTACCGCTGCCTGAAAATCTGGCACGGAAACAGCAACTACAAGACACACACAAACAGGGACACACACACACACCCACACACAAACGTGCGCAAAGGCCTACATTACAGACAAACACACTCTTTCCGTCTTTCACACACAAACACACAGAGAGGGAGTTGGCCCCACGCTCTGCCACAGTAAGTGGTAGATTGATGTTAGTGAGGAGTAGTGGACTGGAGCTCCATTGTGTGAGAGAGAATTCTGGCCTACTCCAAGCATGAGCTCTGAACTGTGACTGATGTTGGGTCATTAACACAGAGGGACAGAGGGGTGCCTGTATTGGTGATGGGGTGGGACACAACAACAGGCACAGACTGGCACTACCACACAGCACCACCATAGACAGCAGCAGACATCCAGACCTGGAGTTGGAGCTGGGCAGACAGAGTGGGCTGTGACCTGGTCAAGTCTGCACTCACCAACAGCTTGTGAGCAACACTTGCTACAGTTTGTGTATTAGAGAGAGATAGAAATAATGCTTTTGGAAAAACTGTTGCATGTTTTGAGAAATGTTTGTGTGTGTGTGTGCGTGTGCGTGCGTGTGTGCGTGTGCGAGAGGTCTAAGGGCAGGATATGAGCGTTACCCCACCCCGTCTCCCTTGCCAAAAGCAGTTCGCAGTTTATTGAGACTACAGGAATGTGCACCAAATGGCACCCCATTCCTGAAATAGTGCACCACTTTTGACTAGGGCACATAGTGCTCTGGACAAAAGTGGTGCACTATATAGGGAATAATGTGCCATTTGGGACACCACCTAAAGGAATGTGCTGATGGGAGAACAGTCTCCTAACTGACTGGGCCAACTGGCTCACTGGACAAACTGTGTGTGTGAGATGCTATTCTGATAGTGTGTGTGTATGCGCGTGCGTGCACAGTGCTTTTCTGTGGTGTGTGGGTGATGCTATTCTGCGGAGTGTGTGAGTGTGTGTAACGCTGGAGCAGGTTAATGCAGGGTGGGGGGGGGTTACAGTGTTTAGAAGAATGAGTGCTGAATTAGCTAGCGATGCAGTGGCACGGTGGGCCACCAGATCCATATGTGTCAGCACAGCAGCACCAGTTAGGGCTGAAATATATCGAATTCATATGAATGTATGTTTTTGCGTGATATTCCAAACGCATGTATCGCAAGAATCAAGGCTTTGTTCTTTTTATGGGCATTTATGTCCGCTTGTTTTCATGTTGTATTTTTGGTCTCGTCTCCTTCGCTCCTGTGCCGTGTTCACCTTCCCATTTACACCAGAGATCGGTGTATAATGACGAGATGCATCTCCGCCCTAACAATGGGAGCTGTTGTACCAAAGGCGGGAAGGCAGGCGTCAAGCTTAGGTCCCAAATAAGCCCATAGAAATGCATTGGCCTTATTTTGAACATATTTTAGAAAGTGAAACCTCTCGCTTCGCCTCTTCTTCTGGTTTACAAACACCAAGCCCCTCCCCCTGCCTCTCACGCCAACAACGTTGAGAGATCACATCTTCCTCTCTGACAAGCGGTTTCAACTCGACATTTGCATTTGAGGTTTGGTGCAACAGAATTGGTCATATGGACACAAACACATTGTTGACTTTATTTTACTGTAATAAAGGAGAAGTGATCTTTTCTAACGATACTCTTTTTATGTCTCAACTACTATAATTGCATTCAGAGCAGACACTACTAAAACGAGAGTATCAATGAACATTGATTCTGGAAAATGTATGCTCAGTTTGTTCCGCGTGGCATTGGGGTACCACGTACCGTACCGCTAGCAGCATTTTAGCCAAAGACTAAATGTGTAATAAGCAGTGTTGTGTTCGAGACCACCTAAAACGAGACCGACTCAAGACCAGAGCAAATCGAGTTTGAGTCATGACCGAGACCGGGAGGGGGAGCGAGAGCGAGTCATGACCGAGACCGGGAGGGGGAGCGAGAGCGAGTCATGACCGAAACCGGGAGGGGGAGCGAGAGCGAGTCATGACCGAGACCGGGAGGGGGAGCGAGAGCGAGTCATGACCGAGACCGGGAGGGGGAGCGAGAGCGAGTCATGACCGAGACCGGGAGGGGGAGCGAGAGCGAGTCATGACCGAGACCGGGAGGGGGAGCGAGAGCGAGTCATGACCGAGACCGGGAGGGGGAGCGAGAGCGAGTCATGACCGAGACCGGGAGGGGGAGCGAGAGCGAGTCATGACCGAGACCGGGAGGGGGAGCGAGAGCGAGTCATGACCGAGACCGGGAGCGAGTCATGACCGAGACCGGGAGCGAGAGCGAGTCATGACCGAGATCGGGAGCGAGAGCGAGTCATGACCGAGACCGGGAGCGAGTCATGACCGAGACCGGGAGGGGGAGCGAGAGCGAGTCATGACCGAGACCGGGAGGGGGAGCGAGAGCGAGTCATGACCGAGACCGGGAGGGGGAGCGAGAGCGAGTCATGACCGAGACCGGGAGGGGGAGCGAGTCATGACCGAGACCGGGAGGGGGAGCGAGAGCGAGTCATGACCGAGACCGGGAGGGGGAGCGAGACCGAGTCATGACCGAGACCGGGAGGGGGAGCGAGAGCGAGTCATGACCGAGACCGGGAGGGGGAGCGAGACCGAGTCATGACCGAGACCGGGAGGGGGAGCGAGAGCGAGTCATGACCGGGAGCGAGACCGAGTCATGACCGGGAGGGGGAGCGAGACATGACCGAGACCGGGAGGGGGAGCGAGTCATGACCGAGACCGGGAGGGGGAGTGAGTCATGACCGAGACCGGGAGGGGGAGCGAGTCATGACCGAGACCGGGAGGGGAACCGAGTCATGACCGAGACCGGGAGGGGGAGCGAGACCGAGTCATGACCGAGACCGGGAGGGGGAGCGAGAGCGAGTCATGACCGAGACCGGGAGGGGGAGCGAGAGCGAGTCATGACCGAGACCGGGAGGGGGAGCGAGTCATGACCGAGACCGAGTCATGACCGGGAGCGAGACCGAGTCATGACCGGGAGCGAGACCGAGTCATGACCGGAAGCGAGACCGAGTCATGACCGGGAGGGGGAGCGAGACATGACCGAGACCGGGAGGGGGAGCAAGTCATGACCGAGACCGGGAGGGGGAGTGAGTCATGACCGAGACCGGGAGGGGGAGCGAGACCGAGTCATGACCGAGACCGGGAGGGGAACCGAGTCATGACCGAGACCAGGAGGGGGAGCGAGACCGAGTCATGACCGAGACCGGGAGGGGGAGCGAGACCGAGTCATGACCGGGAGGGGGAGCGAGACCGAGTCATGACCAGGAGGGGGAGCGAGACAGAGTCATGACCGGGAGGGGGAGCGAGACAGAGTCATGACCGGGAGGGGGAGCGGGAGCGAGTCATGACCGGGAGGGGGAGCGAGACCGAGTCATGACCGAGTCCGGGAGGGGGACAAGGGGTCCGAGCACAGAAAAATGTTCAATTCCAAGCCTTTCTTGTAATTTTCTCAAATCACCACTATAATAAGAGTTCAAAATGTTCAGTATTTCTGTGTTCATATTTCAGAACAACATATGGATTCTTTATACATTCTGAACAGTGAAAAATTGCATGCTGAGAGAAAATAGAGCCACTCTACAAATTATTACTAACCCAAACACAGTGGGGAACAATGGGCCTTCTACGCCTTCAGAGAAGGGCTAAGGATTTCTAAAATAAGGATTATAATATTAATATAAATTACAGTGCATTCAGAAAGTATTTCAGTTTTCAAATGTTAAGTTACAGCATTATTCTAAAATTGATTAAATGGGGGGGGGGGGGGGGGGGGTTCTCAACCATCTACACACAATACCCCCACAGGGTTTGTAAGTAAGCATTTCAACACATATGATGCCCTTGGTCTCTACACTGATTGTATTCGGTGCATGTGACAAAATGTGATTCGATTTAAATGACAAAGCAAAAACAGGATAAGACATTTTTACAAATGTATAATTATATTTTAAAAATGAAATATTACATTTACATACAGTACAGGTCAAAAGTTCCGAAGCAAAAATTAATTTAGTTTATTTATTTTGACTATATTATACATTGCAGAAGACATCAAAACTATGAAATAACACATATGGAATCATGTAGTAACCCCCCAAATAGTGTTGAACAAATTAAATATATTTTAGATTCTTCAAAAGCAGCCACCCTAACACTCTCATATCTTTTGGACTTGCCCCGCAATCGAAACTTACTGGGGAGAAATAAGATCTAACATTGGAAAAATAATGGGATTTGATATAGAACAAACATTCATTTCTTTGTACTTGGAGAAAAGTACCTCTTGAAGGTCCTACTTGCAGCCAGTAAAAAGGATGTCACTAGGAAATGGCTACAAAAAGACCCTCCCACAGTGACACAATGGATAGACATTGTAGAAGAAATACACCACATGGAGCGTATGACCTTTGCTTTAAGAACACAAGAGATCATACTCAGGAATACTCAGTAATCAGGAATACTTTAAAAACAGGTTTCATACTTGAAAAAGGTTTAATTCAAAGATGTCAATGTAACTAATATAATGAAGGTATGACGTGCACTGTAACTGCCAGATCTTTTTTGTTGTTCTTTTATTTTACTTTTTGTACTTTCTTTGTGTTCCTACAATAAAAACAAAGTATGCTCTTTTTTTTAAAAAGCGGCCACCCTTTCCCTTGACCGTTTTGCACACTCTTGGCATTCTCTCAACTAGCTTTACCTGGAATGCTTTTCTAACAGTCTTGAAGGTGTTCCCACATATGCTGAGTAGTTGTTGGCTGCTTTTCCTTCACTTTGTGGTCCAACTCATCCCAAACCATCTCAATTGGGTTGAGGTCGGGTGATTGTGGAGACCAGGTCATCACATGGCACTCCATCACTAAAGGTCACTAATAAGAAGTACTGTAGGTATTCAGACCCTTTAAATCAGTACTTTGTTGAAGCACCTTTGGCAGCGATTATAGCCTTGAGTCTTCTTGGGTATGACGCTATAAGCTTGGCATACCTGTATTTTTATGGAGTTTCTCCTATTCCTCTCTGCAGATCCTCTCAAGCTCTGTCAAGCTGGATGGGGAGCGTTGCTGCACAGCTATTTTCAAGTCTCTCCAGAGATGTTCGATGGGTTTCAATTCCGTGGTCTGGCTGGTTCACTCAAGGACATTCAGAGACTTGTCCCAGAGCCACTCCTGCTTTGTCTAGGCTGTGTGCTAAGGGTTGTTGTTCGGTTGGAAGGTGAACCGTCGCCTCAGTCTGAGGTCCTGAGTGCTCTGGAGCAGGTTTTCATCAAGGATCTTTCTGTACTTTGCTCCGTTCATCTTTGCCTCAATCCTGACTAGTCTCCCAGTCCCTGCCGCTGAAACACATCCCCACAGCATGATGCTGCCACCCCATGCTTCACTATAGGGATGGTGCCAGGTTTCCTCCAGACGTGACACTTGGCACTGAGGCCAAAGAGTTCAAACTTGATTTCATCAGACCAGAGAATCTTGTTTCTCATGGTCAGAGTTTTAGGTACCTTTTTGGCAAACTCCAAGCGGGCTGTCATGTGCCTTTTACTGAGGAGTGTCTTCTGTCCGGCCACTCTACCATAAAGGCCTGATTGATGGAGTGCTGCAGAGATGGTTGTGCTTCTGCAAGTTTCTCCCATCTCCACAGAGGAACTCTAGAGCTCTGTCAGTGACTATTGGGTTCCTGGGAAGAGTCTAGGAAGAGTCTTGGTGGTGAAGAAAGATCTTCCATTTAAGAATGGAGGCCACTGTGTTCTTCAATGCTGCAGAAATGTTTTGGTACCCTTCCCCAGATCTGTGCCTCAACACAATCCTGTGTCGGAGCTCTACGGACAATTCCTTCGACCTCATGTTTTTGCTCTTGCATGCATTGTCAATTGTGGGACCTTATATAGACAGGTGTGTTGTGCTTTTCCAAATCATGTCCAGTCAATTTAAATGTACCACAGGTGGACTCCAAACAAGTTGTTGAAACATCAAGGATAAATCAATGGAAACAGGATGCAACTGAGTTTCATAGAAAAGGTTCTGAATACTTATGTAAATATTTTATTTTTATTTTTTATACATTTGCAAAAAGTTCTAAAAACCTGTTTTTTTCTTCGGTATTGTGTGTAGATGGCTGAGGATATGTTTTTATTTAATTTTAGAATAAGGCTGCAAAGTATCAAAATGTGGAAAAAGTCAAGGGGTCTGAAAACTTTTCGAAGGCACTGTATATTATTATTTTCAAGGATGTTCTGATTTAATCTCGTCAGTTTTTGTTAGAAATTAAAGGGTTGACACCGGGGAGATAAGTCTAGCCAAGTCAGCCATTGGCTAGGCCATGAGAAGCTAGATGAAGGCATCTGTCATTCAACTGTATTAGGGCAAAATTTGTGAGTGACATTGGAATCAACCAATCACATCGAGTTAATGGGTGGGACATTTTTTACAAAAACGTATGGAAACTTCTGCCTTCTTGAAGAACAACAGGTCACTGTGTAATAGTGAGCAGTAGTTATCCCATGGTCTAGCTAGCTAGCTTTTGTTGTCGGCTAGTTTGCAGCGGCCGCAGCTACAGCAGATTTTATCAAAGAGGATGTTGTTGCTAATTTGTTAGCTTCACCCTTTTCAAGAATAACTTTCAACAAGAAGTAAGGTTGCAAATGATCATCTGGTGAGGGGAGCTGTGTTGTTTATTGCAGCGCGCTTGCTGCTGTTAGCCATCTCTTTGAAAATAACTTCTGTGTGTGTGAAACATTATTGCATTTAAAGTGGAACTAACAGCATTTTAGCTAAATTAAATCTTATAAAAATCTGTTCATATACACCCCCAGGAAGAATGACTCTGAAAAGCGACCACTTCGATATGGACATTTCATAAATTCTTAGAATGTTTAGGAATTACATATACTAAGGCATTTGTGAAAATTCAATAGCAATGTAGAGCGGGAAAGCGGCCGTGCGTTTGGACAATTAATAGATAAATAAAATAATAGTAAATTAAACCAAATAAAAACACCTGTCTTGTCCAGGACCGGAGTCTACACAGACTGGTGCACTAGAGAGTATAACAGTACGCCTTTATACAAACAAGCCATTTGCCACACAGGCCTGCCATCATTCCCTTTGAACTGGACTGTATGTTTACAAGCAGTTGCAACCGCACGAATTTAGGTCATTAGAATGAATTTGCCCAAAAAAAGCCACAAAATACACCGGAATGGATTTCTGCAAATATGTAAACACCATGGGAGTCCCCTTACATTTGGGAACTTTACAGTCCTATTGATCAAACCACCATGAAAAGGTAGGCTCTATCTCCCTCAGTTATGCACATCAACAACACGATCAACAACTAATGCTAGCCAGAGCTAAAATCGAACAGAGGAACATTAGATAAACCCTCTCAAACTTTTTCAGCTAGTTGGCTGTCAAAATTGCAATGGGGAATTGTAGCCTCCACTTCCTTCTGCAGCTTGCCTGCCAATGCATGCTTGTTCCAACCAAGCACCCATGCTAACTGGCTAAAGTTGGCTAGCTTGCTACTTCCAGACACAAATGAAAGAACACTTCACTCAGACCATTTTATTCACTCTAACAGACCTGGCTAGGCTGTTTGAATGTTATCTAGAGCGTTCTTGACTAATTATTACTTTTATTGCCTATGTTAACGGACACCCGTCATATTCAGCGGATGTTGCGCGTTCGTAAATTCATCAGTTGTTCTGCGCTCTGACGAGAGTGCTCTGAAATCAGAGTAGATAGCCAGAGTGAATTTTCAAAACACAAGAGATATGCTAACTAGATAACAGTCGTTCAAGTTCTTGCTAGCTAACCAAATGACACCTGTATCTCTAGCTGTGTATATCCACCAAAAAACAATGAGGGGAAAAAGTCAGTGACTCACCCACTCCTCCAATGTCATGACATCCTGCTAGCAGCTAGCTAGCTAACATTAAGCTTTGTGTTTTTAGCTTGCTACATAAATATATACGCTTGCCTATTAGCCATGGTATGACTGACTTGTGATCATTGCCCTTGCTAGTTTGATTGTATTGACATTCCCAGCCTTTTGTTACATTCGTCCCTTTTTGTCCAGAATATTGAGTCATTTAAACTGAAACAGTGCATCCCGAATGGGAGGCAGAAAACAATGTACCAGGCCAGCTGTGATTTACAACCTGATCTAGGACTACCAAGAAATGTATTGGTGAATTATACATTGAGTCAAATACAACCTATTTTTAAAACCTCAAACTTTTGACTAATATTATGATTGTTTGTTTCATATCTGCAAAGTAGTCAAAACGCTGTCAGTTCCACTTGAAACTATAGGTCACCAGTTACTTTGTGTGCTGAACTTTGTGTGCTAAACGTGAAATGTTTTTTTTGTAATGGGAAGTAATAGTTGTACATTTCGATTGGGAAATGCTTAATGGTTGTGTTTTGTATTCTTACGATTGGGACCTAATGGCTTATTATGTCAGAGTTTATGGACTGCTTATCCCTTAGTATTATGCTGTGTGACTGCTCTTTCCATCACCCTATGCAGTGGAGTAGTGGGGCCTGGAGAATTTGCTATACTCTAATTTTGCCCAGTGAAGGAAATGCACCCTGTGTACCTTAAAGAGTTTTCACTCTAAAAAATCAAACTTTTTTAATATAAAAAATACAAACATGATGGTTAAAGTCAACAACAATGCTTAAACCACATCAATCTGATTGGGTGGGCCAGTCAGGGCCTGGCTCCCCAGTGGGCCTCTGTCCACCCAGGCCCATCCATGTCTACGCCCCCCGATGCAAACTACACATGATGAAAATTGCGCATCACAAATAGTCTACTAACCAACACTTCGGACTAAACCTTTTGAATACCTGGTTTGCATACCCATTGTTGGTTAGCAGTTAGCTGGTATATAAATTCAAACATCTTTCCTACCCAACTGGCTACCAATGTCATTCTTCTGTGAACAGCTCCATGCCAAAACCAGTTCAGAGCTGCACTCTTGCTGCCTGCAGATGATATTCCGCTGAAACTAGGGGTGCATGTGAATATATTTTGCGTGCTTCGCGATTGTGTAGGCTACTTTGTCCATGATTTCCCTATTGTACTACATAATTGATAAGTCGTATACCTTCACTACACTGCTTTGATACGCATCAGTGGGAATTAAGAAGTGAGTATACGCAATGCCCACCGAGACAAGAAGAGACAATCAATGTGGTCTCAAGACCGGACTGGTCTCAGGTACTGAGAAATAAGGTAGGCCACTTGATTTCAGCATCTGAACAAAGTGGACAGGCTAACATGCTTTTCAAACAGTTGAAGACAGACAGAAGGGTGTGTTCATAACAATTCGACCTTGTTAGCTAGCAAATAGATCCAAGTTGGCTAAACCTGAAATATAAAGATTAGCTGGCTAATCACTAGCTCGTGGGCTTTAGCGATTGTTGATGAGACCTCTTAATGTTCTATAGTCTAATGCCTGCTACAAGAAGTTAGACATTATTAGTGGATGTGCATTATGCATGGATCTAGTTAAGTTTGTTACAAAAAAGGGCATTTTAATAGACAGACGTGAAAGCCATATCAGTGATTATTGCAACAACAAAAAAGCAGGTTGAACTATTTGGATTCAATTATTAGGTACTTATGGTTATGGAAGGCTTTTATTTAATCTAGATATAACTTCACAATTTATTAGATTATGGCTAACTGTTTGAAATGCAGTGTATTTGACCTTTAATTATACAACAATGCTTATTTAGAGGAAACCCCCCCCAAAAATTGAGATATACAGTATATCGTGAATCCCATAAATTATATTTTTTTTGTAAGCCATATCACCCAGCACCAGTATGTGTTTACACTTCATATCTGTTTCTGTCTCAGTGAGTGTGTATCAGTCAGTGTGTGTGTGTGTGTGTGTGTGTGTGTGTGTGTGTGTTTATCAGTCGGATATGAGAGGTTTTGGGAGCTTCCTGGACTCTCTGTTCTTGGTGGGGAGGGGAAAGGACCCAGAGTACGGAGAGGAAGCGTGTGTGCGGTGCACGTCATGGCACCGTCGCACAGCTCCCGTCAGCAGGGCTGAGAGATCTCTGACTCCCTAAACATGATTAAGTTACACACTTATCATACACTGCCCTCATAACATTACCATCTTCTCCCTTTACTTAAAAGAAGGTCTTTTAAGGGAGTATGCGAGGACACTTGTTCGGTTAGCTGAGTTCGGCTAGGCGTCAGCCGAACTGAAGCATGCTGACGCCTTAAGGTCTGATCTCTGACAGACAGCTGAAGCACAAGGGTCAGCTTGAGGTCATTGACCCGCCTCCTCTCCCTCACTTGTCACTGTTCCCAGACCAGTTTATAGAAATACAAAAACGCACAGTTTACCTTAACTAGTTGTTTGGCTTTAATGTTAAAGCCATTCTGTCATTACTGACCCCTTTTTACATTTAACCCATAGGGAGGCCAGGATGGATATTATGCCATTTTATCAAGGAATTAGTCTGATGTTCCATTATATAATCATTCAGCCACTCAACACCCTCGGACAGCTCATCCTTTCAGCTCAACCCCTTCACTGGTGATTATGTTTCTTCATGTTAAACTTTGACCTTGGTGGGGTTGAGGTCAGCACTGTAAATGCTGTATGTTCTAATATACAGACTAGTAACTGGCACCAAAGAGATGTCTTGCCATTCTAGGGTAGCAGTCTAGCTACCGTATTTCATTCAACTACTAACCGACACTTCTTCATGTATAACTCAACCAGAGTAAATGCTGTAACTAAAATGGTATTTAATATGTACTTTAGGCCTAAATATAAAATAGTCTACCATTTATAGCTTCCACAGCAGTATTGGTAGATTAGGAATATGGTCATGGTCAGTGATAAGTAAGGAGAGAGAGAACTGTAGTAGTTTCTATTCTAAGAGACTTGGATGAGCCTGGGATGAGCTAATGGTTGATGCTAGCAGACAGGAGGACTGGGTTGGTGTGGTAATGCGCTGATTAACGCCCGCACACCCCCAACTAACACACACACACAAAATCAGATTAGACTACAGTCACTGTAAATACGCTAAACTAAGCATTTGAGACTAGGGGGCTTTGGGAATCCTGGCTCAGGGACACTAAGCCCTTCCTGAAACAGTTGAATTCATTGTGAAATGGCGTGAGTAAACAACATCTTTAGTAACAATGCATCTTTATCCATTTTAGAGCTTGTGTAACGGAGTTAAGAGCGTACCGTAAACCCACTCCACAGCAGCTTGGAATATCGCCGGTGGAGCTATCGAATTAGATCTTTTTTTGACTCAAACGGCTGGTATGTTGTCAAGGAGGGCGGTTACGTGTGCACGGTTACGTGTGTTTGTGAGCAGAGGATCACTGGTTCGATTCGGGTATGATGACAGGGGCAGTGGAGGAAGCTTTAATGTTAGCAGCACACTGACATCCATTTAACTTGAAACAGAAAATGTAAAGTGATAAACTCAACATCATTCTCATTGTTATTCTTGAGGTTGTGGCTGAAAGTGGCAACGGATGTCAATCAATTCTAAACTGATCTGTGTCGACCCACCCCCCACATACGTGTACCACAGCGGAGCGTGAAGAACACAGCGAAAACACATGCTCATATAACGTACACACAACCTCTTGCTCTCTAGAAATGTCTCTCAACATGTCGGTAAATGACCCCTCTGTGATCAGTCAGCCCCCTCCTGAACGTATGCAGATCGACAGGTCTAATTATGGTTGAATGGACGGATCGGACTGGTGGCTGGTCCCATGCAGCTCTGGGAGGAAGCAACATCTTTATCTCCCACTTCCTCTTTCCACAGGCACACTATCAGTTCCCCTCGGCCTGAACTAGGAACACTACAACACGAGACACTCCCACTGTCTTAACCAGAAAGACTGGTAAGAGAGGAGAGCCAACACAACTCTGGCATCCATAAAGGTCCTTGCATCAATAACGGTCTATGAATTTGAGAATGGTTCAATTTTTCCAGCCAGATCGCTCTTACCACCAAACCAAGTTGAGGGGCTGCTGTTGGGCTGAAAAACAAACTCAGAATTTAACCTGAGGTCCTGTTTAATAGATCAGAAGGCAATACAAATCTACATTGACTCAGTTCATCATTATAGCTAATACCATCTCTCTTCCATTAGCTGAGTAGTGCGTACAGTACAGTCAGAGGGAGTGGGACATTCCCGCTGAGACCTCTCTATCATCTATTATCTCCATTCCAAACACACTCCCATCTCATGCCTGCCGTAATCCACAACTCCCTCTATAATCAGATTATTTTATGCAAAATCTGACAAGGGGGATAACTAGGGCTGACTACTGTCACTTTATCATAATCATGTCTCTCCGCCCTTGGCCAGTCTGTCCGTGCCTGTAGATTAACTTGTATCACCTCACCTTTAACTGGTTTGTTATAGATTAGCTTCAATATGTTTACAGATCAGAGCCTTGGATGGTTGTGGTGGATTGAATATTTTTCCTATTTGAGGTTATCGTGAGTGTTGAAATGAGTTGTTCTAATTAAAGTAGCCGTCAGCCCTGGCCTGTATCACTTTACATTAATACTACAACATTACTGCAGTGAAACATGATACTTCACTTTCCCTGGTGGTGTCACACAGAGCTATGTTGAAACACTAGTCTGCCATGCAGTCAGGCAGCACTCCCTACATAACGGCCCTTTGTCTTTCTAAAGTGAGAGAGGAGGGTGTTAGAGCTCGAGTTTAGTTTACCTGTATATTAGCTAAACTAAAACCTCTATTGTTTTTGTGATTGAAACATGGATGTCCCATGGTATGGTGGCGTATGCAAAATTGGTCAATTTATGCACCTCTAGCTCCTGATTGTTTTGGCATTCGGGTCCAAAAAGTTACTTCCCGAACACTCCTACCATGGGCAAGGTTTTGTTCAAATCAAAAAGGGGTGCAGTCAGAAACTGACTGAAATCATATGAAACGTCCCCTTAGTAAGCAGGTTCAATAGTCCAGACAGCAGGGCCATGAGCCATCATGTAGGCTACTGATGAGTGGGTGGGAAGGAGGCAGACAGTACCTGCCTGGGAGAGGTTAGCGAAGTCACACTAGGTCGGACTCCACACCACAGGGAAGTCTCTCACATGACCATGAAGCTAGCCTCGACTCCAGCCGTTCTAGGAATACGGTGGAATGTCTGGATGTGCAAGAATACTGTAGACTAGAGAGCTAGCATCAATGTAGGCTAAGGTCCCAACAGTATTCACCATTATTAACCTAGCCAGTATGCTAACAGTCAGACAACTGTATAGCAGCAACAAAATAGGTGTGTTTAGGTACCATCTAAACCTTCACTGACTGACTCAGCAATTTACAAGAGCTACAAATGTTGAACTCTTTCATTTTGAGGAATGAAGTAACAAACTGTGGATTATCTATAAGAAGGCTTATAGGCTAGTCGTGAGAATCTGAGCGAGAACGATGATAGACAGTTTTTGTGTGGAGAAAAAGTGTTGGCCTGGATCAGACAGTGTGGGAAAGTGGGACGGGAGGGTAAAGTAAGATGGGAAACTCCTATTCAAATGGAGTTATGGATGTTGGGAAGAAAGGTGCAGGGGGAATGGAGGATTGGTCTTGAGCTGGAGGATGAGTGGAATTTGCTGAAGTGGGAGCCTGGGAGGCTGCTGCGCTGCACTGCAGGGGTGGAGGATGGAGTGGGTAGTGGAGATTGGAGAAGAGGAGGGATTTCTCCCTGCGTATAGCTTGGCTAAATGTAGCCTGGAGTCTGGCACAGAACAGAGCCGCCGTCTCCTCTCTCCCACGCCCCCACCATAGCTGGGGGTAGTAACTCCCCCTTGGGGTCTGCTGTTCATAAACTGCAGCCTAATCTGGGATGGACTCAGTAAAGATGAAATCTTGGTTCAGAGCCGCTGGCCACGATGACATATTTACAAGCCTTGTTTAATTGGCTCTTATCCAGACGTGGAAGTATGATGATAGTTCACAGCGGTAAATGTATGTTTGCCGCTTTAGCCTACTCTCCCCTACTGAACTATACTATGTCACACTGACTCACTAAGGTCAACACACTCACACAGTCGAGCTGGCCAAGGAAGAGTGCTGTCTGAAACACTACATAGTATGTTGTTGGCCGATACTAAAATATAAGCTAAATGTAAAAGACAAGAAGAGGTGCAAGATAGAATAGGCCTATATGTATTATTGATAATCACATTCTCAAACCAAGCTTAGTTCACTGTATGTATTTTTGTATTTGATTTAACTAGGAAAGTCAGTTAAAAACAAATTCTTATTTACTATTACGACATACTGGGCTAGGTAGGCTACATCTTGTAATCAATCGTATTAGCTAATTCCCACACCAATAGAGTAGTACTGTTTTGAACTGGTAGAGGAAGTCTTGATTTAAAGAAAGGATTATTCGGGTCTGGATTCAGGCAGGGTTTAAACTAACTGCATTCTTTAGAGCTCGTTGTAGTGGGTCAAGACAGAGGAGGAGCATGCCAGGTCTCTTTGAGGAGGGACAGGGCAGGAGTAGCTAGAGGTGAACAGAGGACCTCCGTCTTTGATACTATCCAGACCACCACAGTCATCAGTGTGTCATTGGAGTCTGTGTGGGAGAAGATACAGATGAACACACACAGAGATGAGTTTGTGTAACAGATACTGCTAGACCTGCTTCCTTACCTCCCATTAGTCATCACAGTGACAGACGGATTACCTCATTAGGCCAACCCATTACCCCCTTAGTCGTCAATGACACCATTCACTGACACAGGCTACTGCATAACATAACCCACTACTACAGCAATAAGACGTCTCTAGCTGACCATAACATGACATGTTTTAGCTCATATTCAGGAAGTGACTAAGACTGGACTAATTTTCACTAATGGATTGTAATGGTTATAATAACATCTCCTCTACGGCAGGTATTCCCAAACTGGGATACGCCCAATAAAAATGTGATTCACATAAAAATAATCATTTTGAACTCAATTTTATTCCTCCCACATTTTCAAACAGTACATTTAGATTTTCCAACAGGGCTATACATTTTTGACTCGCCTGAGTAGCCTCGTTTCACTGCCAAAAATAAAATGAAACAATCTAGTGTTCAGAGAAATAACAACAATGTCAAATACAGGTAGCCGAGTCAAATAATTAACATTCGATCACATTAACCGTTACTCTCTCGCGGAAAACCTTCAGTCTTGCGCAGACATTTAGAAACGAAACACGCCAATTTGAAAAATAAGCCACTGGAGTTTTTGGAGCGAGAATTAAGATTATTTTCGAGTAGTAAGACATGTATAAAAGCAACAGATATAATTAATAAGAAGGGTCTAGAAGCATCTTATATGGTGAGCTACCAAGTGGCTAGGACAGACAAGCCCCATACTATTGTGGAGGACTTAATTCTTCCTGCTGCAGAGGATAGAACTAGGACAATGCTGGGGGAAAAGGCCAAACAAACCATATAGACAATGCCTTCATCAAACAACACTGTTTCACGACGCATTAGTGACATGGCTGGAGATGTTTTGAAACAACTACTGGTTCGCATACAAGCCAGTGAATTATATGCGTTACAGCTGGATGAGTCAACAGACTCATTACGTTTATGGGGGTGTCAATTAAGGAAGACATCCTCTTCTGCAAACCAGGACAACAGGAGAGGATATTTTTTACGTACTGGACAGCTTTGTGACATCAAATGGACTTTGGTGGTCAAGATGTGTTGGTTTCTGTACTGATGGCGCAAAAGCCATGACAGGGAGACATAGTGGAGTGGTAACGCACGTGAAAGCATTTGCTCCCGACGCCACGAATACACTGCAGCATCCACGAGAGGCTCTTGCTGCCAAGGGAATGCCTGACAGCTTGAAAGATGTTTTGGACACTACAGTGAAAATGGTTCACTTTGTTAAAGCAAGGCCCCTGAACTCTCGTGCATTTTCGGCATTATGCAATGATATGGGCAGCGACCATGTAACGGTTTTTACAACATACCAGTGCACTGGTTATCAAGGAGCAAAGTACGATCACATTTTTTAATAGAGAGACGAGCTTAAAGTTGTCTTTACTGGCCATAATTTTCACTTGTCTGACTGCTTGCATGACGACAAGTTTCTCACACGACTGGCCTATGTGGGTAATGTTTTTTCCTCACCTGAATGATCTGAATCTAGGATTACAGGGACTCTCCGCAACTAGATTCAATGTGCAGGACAAAATTGAGGCTATGATTAAGAAGTTGGAGCTCTTTTTGGTTTGTATTAACAAGGACAACACACAGGTCTTTCCATCATTGTATGATTTTTTGTGTGCAAATTAACTCAAGCTTGCAGACAATGTGAAATGTATTAGGCGCTTTGCTATGAGTGAGCTGGGTGTGCCATTACGCAGGTACTTTCCCGAAACGGACAACACAAACAACTGGATTCGTTATCCCTTTCATGTCCTGCCTCCAGTCCACTTACCAATATCTCAACAAGAGAGCCTCAATGATATTGCAGCAAGCGGTTCTGTGAAAATTGAATTTAATCAGAAGCCACTGACAGATTTCTGGATAGGGCTGCGCTCAGAGTTTCTTGCCATATCTCGCTGTTAAGACACTGATGCCCTTTGCAACCATGTACCTATGTGAGAGTGGATTCTCGGCCCTCACTAGCATTAAAACTAAATACAGGCACAGACTGTGTGTGGAAAATTATTTAAGACTGAGCCTCTCTCCAATACAACCCAAAATTGCAGAGTTATGAGCATCCTCTCAAGCACACCCTTCTCATTAACCTGTGGTGAGTTATTCACAATTTTTGATGAACAAATAAGGTTTTATATGTAAGATGGCTAAATAAAGAGCAAAATTATTTATTATTATATTATTATTTGTGCCCTGGTCCTATAAGAGCTCTGTCACTTCCCACGAGCCGGGTTGTGACAAAAACTCACTCATTCTTATGTTTAATAAATGTATCGTATAGTGTGTGTGTGGCAGGCTTACAATGATGGCAAAAAACAACATTTGAGAGTGTGCTGACCCTGGTGCTAGAGGGGGTACGCAGCTGGAGGTTGAATGTCTGAAGGGGTCCGGAACCACTGCTCTAAGGTATAGTTCAATGTTATTCAGTTGTTGTTACACAGTTGCTATAGGCTACAGTTGGTTTAAGCCTATGAAATGATAGCCTCAAACTAATAAATGTCTAACAGACCTTGATGTAGAGCTTATTACAGCCAACTGAACTTTTCTTTACCTTTTAAACCACACCCATTCAGTGTTTTCATACCCTTTGTTCTGGCTTTTCTCTAGAGAGTTGAATTAAGGGGTCCACACACACACACACACACACACACACACACAGCTCTGAGACAAACACAAATTATAAGGATCAGTGGGAGGGTGGGAGGGTTTCCTGAGGACTGTGAATTCTCACAAACAAAGTAACGGAAAATCAGTCCATAGGGATTTAGACAGACACAACTTTGTTGAAATCAACCACTGGATTCCTGAAAACTATCCCCAAGGCAGCGACATAGCCTGCACTAGCAAGATATAAACAATTGTTGAAATGACCACCAACAACTAGATTCCTAAAGATTTCCCCCAGGGACATAGGCTACACATATCAGAGACAGTACTGATACTGTACAAAACTATGCCCCCTATCAAAATCAGCCCTAAATCCCATGACATATCCATGAAATTGAATAAACCCAGTAACAGACCATACGTCCACAGGGATTTAGAAAGATATCAAGCACCATGGGATTCCTTTACACATACCATCCACCACACAGTCCAGTACCGTATCAAACTATGTTGCCCACTATCAAAAATCAGCTCTGGCTAAACCCATGAGCTTGTTTTATATTTAGAAAGTGACCAACTGCTTAGAAAATGTTCAGTGCTCTCCACACCCTGTCCAAACAATCCACAGTCTAACGACCACATCCAGAGAGCCTAGCCCACTGTTATAAAGAGAGACCGAGAGACAGGGGGGGCCGAGATGGGGGGGTGAAGAAAGAGGGAGGGAGGGAGAGATGAAGAGAGATTGAAGAGAGAGGACACTGGGAGAATGAGGACAAGATTAGAATGCTAAAACGTTACTGATAGACTAAATATAGATTTATCCAAAGTCAAACAGCTTGTTTGAAGTTGCTTCTCAGTTCATAATCATACACAGGCAGACCGACAGAATCTGGTCTTTTTCATCAAATTGACACCATTAATCAAGTTCTTTATTTTTATCATAACACTCCAACTTGATCTCACGAGTGTAGGTCAAATACCACAGTCAATGAGTTGATAAGAGATGAGAGAGAGATAATATGTCCCTGTAGCAAAAAGTCAGTCAGTAGGCCAATGTCGGTAGGCCAATGTCGGTAGGCCAATGTCGGTAGGCCAATGTCGGTAGGCCAATGTCAGTAGGCCAATGTCGGTAGGCCAATGTCGGTAGGCCAATGTCGGTAGGCCAATGTCGGTAGGCCATGTGTGTGTGTAACAGTGACTCGCATATGGCAGCCAAGCCAAGCGGTTAGTTAGACTGACAGTGTGAAACAGTGTCAACAAACCATTCTGCTTTGGCTGTGCAAGCAGGGCACAGGAGAAGAGAAGAGAAAGAGAACGGACAAACACAAATATGCCTGCCTTACTGAGTCCTACATGGAGCCTCTAAGGGGGCCCTACTTCAGCATAGCTTTTGTGAAGTGGTGTCAAAGAGTGGCTTGTTTTCCCCCTGCTCAGCCATGAAAGTGAATTTGTCTCGCCAGGTTTATTTGGTCCTATATTTAGTGAGAACAGCATTCTCTAACATCACCAACAGTCACATGGTTGCCATGGATAACATGGGGCTGGAGGGGAAGATTCCAGACTCCAGAACAAGAACATTATCGGTTAGCACATTCTGACAACAGGATTGTGTTCATTCGGCACCAATTGGAACAAAACAGACTGGATCAGGGAGGGACTAACTGGAGTAAGAAGAAGCACTGGTTTTCAGGGTCCGTTGCACGTTTCGTTAGTGTGTCATAATGAACACGACCCAGGCAAAGACACCAAGGCTGTAGAGCAGTGTTCCTGTCTCTAGGCCCTTGAGAGTCACAAGGTGTGCAGGCTTTTACTCTAGCCTAGCACTAAAACACCTGATTCAACTGATCATAATCTTGATCAGTTCAATGTAAGTTAGTTGTGTAGGCTAAATACTGGGTTGGAATAAAACCCTGCACACCCTGTAGCGCTCAAGGACCAAGCGTGAGGAATACTGCTCTAGTCTATGGAGACATTGTCACACTGATCCTCCTATCTCAGAGCTCTAAATCAGAGAAAGTGACAGTTGTATTTTAGTACCAACGCCCATCTTCTCTGCTGCTTCAGTGTGATGATAGAGTTGTAACTTGTAACGACTGGGTGTGAGTGAGTGACTGGCATGTGGTGGTTATAGTGGTGGTAGGTGTTAGCACATGTCTATGAGAACCTGGTGGGCCTCTGACAAAGGCTGGCTGACTGACTCCCAGGCAGTTTAGTAAAGCAGCTCTGTGCAACCCATCCTGTGCAACAGAGCTGCTTCAGCAGCACAACACCACCACGTATCCTCGATTTCAGGTTTGTCCGGTGACATGAACTACAAGTGCCTTGGCTTGTTGTTGTGACTTGAGAGTAATCTTGGAAACCCAGAACTAAAATCTTTCGGAGTTGCATCAGATGCTCCATTAAGTTCTGTGGGCAGACGTGTTAGAAAAGATACTAGAACGAGGAGCTGAAGCAGGACTGTAGCTCCACCCCGCTCTCTCTGATGGGCCAACTGTTGCCTCCCCTTCCGAAAGATGCGATCACCTGCGAAGTCGTGATTTGTCCAAATGACCAGTGCTGAAAAATAAGGGCACCAGAGAAGAAAAAAAAAATGTCCTTGTCAGTCATCACATCCAATTTATGTTACGTGTGTCTGTCCTTGAGAAATGAACTTGAGTGAATCACCCAACTTCTCAAGGCCCCCTATAACCACCCGTCATAGCTCTATGAATCATAGCTTTAATGTGAAAGAGGTGCATCCCACTCACAGTAACACATAAACAGCCCTACGGTGACTGGAGCACTGAACAGGTTCTCTCGCTCTGCTATGCTGTGACTGACAGCGTTGCCCTGAAGGGGAGGACGCTGATCTTAATTGCATTGAGTAATGCCCCTAATGCTAACTTCATGCATGGTTTGACAGTGAGAATATATATAGATCATGTCCGGGGCTCTAAATGATAATTTTTCATTGATAGCACTGGTGCTCCTACCTTTAAAAGTTAGGAGCACCACATGAAATTTAGGAGCACCAGAAAATAAGACATTAAATTGATTGAGATACAGCCTATATTGGACCTGAATTAATTCGAGCTACTTTCAAAGCACATGTTGTGCCCCACTTTATTATAAAAGCTAAAATGTTGATACAAAATACCCATCATTGAACTTACAAAGTCATTTTTGGAATATCAGGTTTCGACATTGTGCAAAAGCACTATATTCCTATTGAGATGCAATACAATGCAAATTGTACACAGTCTCTTTAGATTTATGATGATCATTGATCTCCCTTTTACTTTCTTCATGTGCCCCCAAATGTTTGCATATTACTGGTCAAGTTAGTGTAACAGTATAAGCTTCCGTCCCTCTCCTCGCCACTACCTGGGCTTCAACCAGGAACCCTCTGCACACATAGACAACTGACACCCACGAAGCATCGTTACCCATCACAACTACTTCAAAATCTCAGTGCAAGTGACGTCACCGATTGAACCGCTATTAAGCGCGCACCACCGCTAACTAGCTAGCCATTTCACATTGGTTACATTAGCAGGTTGTTAGCTAGCTAGCCAATGAGGGAACATAATTGGACAATGTAAACAAATGGTTGACGACTTTGAGATGCGAGTAGTTTTAGAACTGCCCACAACATGGTTTATAAAATGTGGTCCCGGCCTTCCGCTATGGTGCCGGTCATATGGGTCAGAACTTTTGCCTTGGTTGGGCCTTTTTCGCTGTAGTAATGGTGCAACCACTTGTTTCTTTAGGGCACTCGGAAACAACGGTACAGCGCAAAAACTTATGGATACAATTATTATCTGGGAGAATTTTTGTTCATAGTCGCGGTGCTCCCAAAATAAAACTCCTGGTTGCACAGCAAATTATTTAGTTGCATATGCGACCAAATTGGTCACACTTTAGAGCCCTGACCATGTCTGTAAACATGTCAAAAGTCATGCTTTTGTCGGTATGATTTAAGCCAAGAGACAATATCTCCTGTCTGAGTCAGCATCTGGAGCAGGCCTCATATTCTGTACATTTTCACCCTCAACTCAGAAGACAACATGCCAGTGTACAATAGCGAAGGTGCATAAAGATGACGGCCCCCATGCACTCACCACTCATGCGCGTTCACCATTAGGTTAAAATGGTGACTTATAATACAAGTTAGTAACGATATTGGGATGCGAGCACTGTTCTACAGGGTCGTAAAAAAAAACATTTCTTATGGGATTCATTCAGGTAATACTCAATCCTCTACCCTCTATCCTCCTACCCTCTCTCCTTTCATGCCAACTGAACACGACACAGGTCGTTGCCACATACGCCTCAACTCTTAACTGTGAAGTAGGCTGACAGACACACACACACCTACCTCCTGGGACAGAGGCCGAGTGGTGACAGCCTTGTCTCCTGGTGTTTAATGAGAGCATGTGAATTATTCATTCAGCCCTGAAGGAGTGAAGGGAACACAGCCCTTGGTCCATCCTAAAGGAGAACCATGGGATGGGAGACATCATTAACTATTCACAGCCCACAAGCTGTTTGGACTAAATCGTTATATAGCCTAGCCTAACAAATAATGAGTTAAGGAGATGCTGCCCTGCGCTCTATTCTCCATTAGACTTGGCACAAAACAGAAGTCACAGATGCAGCCTGAATACAACAACTGGCTGTCAATTTGATATAGGCTAGCCCATTTCAATATGGTATGAATTGGAAGAGAAAGCTTTACTGCATTGCCTATGTACTCACAACAAGTGCTTGGTCCAAAAAGCTCTACTGTAAAAGTAGACTGACAGCAAGTGCTTGTTCCAAACAAACATCTGGTACAAGAAGGCTCAGTGTATCATGGCCAGTGGATTCTAAAGCCCCTAGAGAGGAGAGGGATGATTGGCTGAGATTCAAGCTAGATGTACATGGCTCAGCTTTAAAGCCCATGTTCCCGTTCCTGGCTGGACTCAAACTCTCCCTTCTCCACCATACGTGCAACACAACACAAAGGCTCATCAGCTGTTCTAAAACAAGCGGAAGGAAGTGTCTGTCAGTCACAAGCTTGTCATCTCTCTCAACTGAATCGCTCTAGGCCCTGGCAGGCATGCACACAGAACAGCATGCTACTTTACTGTAGGCTCAATCCCATCCACGTCGTCCACAGTTCAGTTCAGACAACTTAGTATTTCTTAGGAAAACAGCAGCTACTCTTCCTGGGGTCCACGTAAAACATTACATTAATAGGCAAGCATAGCACAAGGGCAGAACTACATACAGCGCCTTGCGAAAGTATTCGGCCCCCTTGAACTTTGCAACCTTTTGCCACATTTCAGGCTTCAAACATAAAGATATAAAACTGTATTTTTTTGTGAAGAATCAACAACAAGTGGGACACAATCATGAAGTGGAACGACATTTATTGGCTATTTCAAACTTTTTTAACAAATCAAAAACTGAAGAATTGTTGTCCTATGGACAGAGTCTCCCACCTCAGCTGTAGATCTCTGCAGTTCATCCAGAGTGATCATGGGCCTCTTGGCTGCATCTCTGATCAGTCTTCTCCTTGTATGAGCTGAAAGTTTAGAGGGACGGCCAGGTCTTGGTAGATTTGCACACAGTTTACACACAACTAACATAATTGCAAAATGGTCCTCTAATAATCAATTGGCCTTTTAAAATTATAAACTTGGATTAGCTAACACAACGTGCCATTGGAACACAGGAGTGATGGTTGCTGATAATTTTTTGTTGCCAAAAAGTTCAATTTTGGTTTCATCTGACCAGAGCACCTTCTTCCACATGTTTGGTGTGTCTCCCAGGTGGCTTGTGGCAAACTTTAAACAACACTTTTTATGGATATCTTTAAGAAATGGCTTTCTTCTTGCCACTCTTCCATAAAGGCCAGATTTGTGCAATATACGACTGATTGTTGTCCTATGGACAGAGTCTCCCACCTCAGCTGTAGATCTCTGCAGTTCATCCAGAGTGATCATGGGCCTCTTGGCTGCATCTCTGATCAGTCTTCTCCTTGTATGAGCTGAAAGTTTAGAGGGACGGCCAGGTCTTGGTAGATTTGCAGTGGTCTGATACTCCTTCCATTTCAATATTATCGCTTGCACAGTGCTCCTTGGGATGTTTAAAGCTTAGGAAATCTTTTTGTATCCAAATCCGGCTTTAAACTTCTTCACAACAGTATCTCGGACCTGCCTGGTGTGTTCCTTGTTCTTCATGATACTCTCTGCGCTTTTGACGGACCTCTGAGACTATCACAGTGCAGGTGCATTTATACTGAGACTTGATTACACACAGGTGGATTGTATTTATCATCATTAGTCATTTAGGTCAACATTGGATCATTCAGAGATCCTCGCTGAACTTCTGGAGAGAGTTTGCTGCACTGAAAGTAAAGGGGCTGAATAATTTTGCACGCCCAATTTTTTTCCGTTTTTGATTTGTTCAAAAAGTTTGAAATATCCAATAAATGTCGTTCCACTTCATGATTGTGTCCCACTTGTTGTTGATTCTTCACAAAAAAATACAGCTTTATATCTTTATGTTTGAAGCCTGAAATGTGGCAAAAGGTCGCAAAGTTCAAGGGGGCCGAATACTTTCGCAAGGCACTGTACATTTAAAATGAGAAATGCACGCTTTCATACATTTATGCATTTGCATTCCATGCATCGTGTACTCATAACAGCAACACTGTAGTCATTAATTTCCCCATATATTGCTATCCCTTGCTCTACTGCTACAATTGCTTTGTCTAAGCAGGTCCTGATATCCTAATCTCACAGCACCGGTTGTTCTGTAAACAGCAGAGAGAATCTCAGGAGGGCAGGAACCATCTGTGTCTTTGGTTCAATATCATGTGACTCAGACGCAAGTGCAACACACGAAAACGCAATAATATTGGGGGGGTGGTAGGGGGGGGTTCACCGAAGTCGTTAACTGCTGCTCAGTTCCCCTGGCATGAACAGAGGCACATATCATATGGAGTTGCACCTCATTTTCACCCCTACCATGTTCCACTGGTGTGAATGCGGCAACAACGAGAAGGAAGGGGACATTAAAGGCCCTATGCAGTCAAATGGGATTTTTCTGCGTTTTATATATATTTCCACACTATGAGGTTGGAATAACACTGTGAAGTGGTGAAAATGATTTCTGTTCAAACAGATGGAAAAGATGGTGTTAGAAAACACCTACCAGAAAAAGGTCAGAAAAGGGTATTAGAAATACAGGGCCCCTCCCAAATAATAGCAACACATATTTTGTTTGGAAGAATTTTCTTCGCCTTCTGTAAGAAACATTGCCTTGTGCCTAAAAATACCATTCACCCCAAATATCTTTAAGATACAGTGCCTTCAGAAAGTATTCACACCACTTCACCTTTTCCACATTTTGTTGTGTAACAAAGTGGGATTCTAAATTGATTTAATTGTCTACACAAAATACTCTAATCTCAGAGTGGAAGAAAAATTGTAACAAATAAAAATAAATATATATCTTGATTAGATCAGTGCTAGAGGCGTCACTACAGACACCCTGGTTCGAATCCAGGCTGTATCACAAGCGGCCGTGATTGGGAGTCCCATAGGGCGGCGCACAATTGGCCAGGCGTTGTCCGGGTGTGGCCGTCATTCTAAATAAGAATTTGTTATTAACTGACTTGACAAATAAAGGTTAAATAAATAAATAATAATATAAGGATTCACACCCCTGAGTCAATACATGTTAGAATCACCTTTGGCAGCGATTACAGCTGTGTGAGTCTTTCTCGGCAAGACTCTAAGAGCTTTCCACACCTGGATTGTGCAACATTTGCACATTATTCTTTTTTAAATTCTTCAAGCCCTGTAAAATTGGTTGTTGATCATTGCTAAACAACCATTTTCAGGGCTTCTCATAGATTTTCAAGCAAATTTAAGTCACAACTAACTCGGCCAATCAGGAACATTCAATGTCGTCTTAGTAAGCAACTCCAGTGTAAATTTGGCCTTGTGTTTTAGGTTATTGTCTTCCTGAAAGTTGAATTTAACTCCCAGTGTCTGGTGGAAAGCAGACAACCAGGTTATCCTCTAGTATTTTGCCTGTGCTTAGCTCCATTCCGTTTCTTTTTTAATTCAGAAACACTCCCCAGTCCTTAATGATTACAAGCATACCCATAACATGAGGCAGCCACCACTATGCTTGACAATATGGAGTGATACTCATCAATGTGTTGTATTTGCCCAAAACATAACACTTTGTATTCAGGACAAAAAGGTAATTGCTTTGCCACATTTTTGCAGTATTACTTTAGTACCTTGTTGCAAACAGGATGCATGTTTTTGAATATTTTTTATTCTGTGCAGGCTTCCTTCTTTTAATTCTGTAGTTGATCCATCCTCAGTTTCTCCTTAATGTCACCATTGGCCTCATGGTGAAATCTCTGAGCTGTTTGTTTCCTTCCTCTCCGGCAACTGAGTTAGGAAGGACGCCAGTATCTTTGTAGTGAATGGGAGTATTGATACACCATCCAAAGTGTAATGAATAACTTCACCATGCTCAAAGGGATATTCAATGTCTGCTTTTTTATTTTTACACATCTACCAATAGGTGCCCTTCTTTGAGAGGCTTTGGAAAACCTCCCTGGTCTTTGTGGTCGAATCTGTGTTTGAAATTCACTGCTCGACTGAAGGACCTTACAGATAACTGTATACGTGAGGGTAGTCATTAAAAAATAATGTTAAACACTCCTGAGTGGGGTTCCCAAGTGGCGCAGCGGTCTACGGCGGTGTTTTTACTGAAATCAGTTTTATTCATGAGTTATTAAGTGATTAAAACTGGAAATTCCACTATCAAATCAATTGGCTACAATGGGAAATCATAGTAGTCACACACAACAGTTGGGTTGACAAGTTTGGACAGCACAGTAGAGTATAGTAAAGTACAGAAAAGTACACAGAGCACACTAGAGTGGAGTACACTATAATATACTGTATTGTACTATACTCTACTCTGATGTACTGAACTCTACTCTGCTGTCCAAACTTGTGAAACATAGACGTCTATGATTGGTTCAGATGTAGTCCGGTCAGGACAAACCTAATTTGGTCGTGTTTGGGAGCAGAGGTCATTAAAATAATAGCCAGTGTGAAGCATATCCAAATATGCAAGGTGGATGTTGCATACCTATTTAGGATACATCACCATGAAGACAATGACATTCATTTCCATAATTATGCATTTCTGTGTAGTACAGATCAGGGACCCACAATGTAAATCCACTTCACTTCAATAACCAAAATACATTTTCAAGGTCAAGGTGCCATGTCATAGATAACACCCCATTGTCTCTGCAGACATCTTTGAATATCAATTCAGAGCACAGAGTTATTGGAAAAAGTGGACACAATCACAACCAGCAAATTCCTAAAAGTAGTCCTTCTGCATTGGGTTGTTAAACTTTGAGATCAATGGTTTTTGTTTGGCATACATTTTAAGGGAACATTCTGAGTCTCAGCACAATTCTGTTACTGTGGAATTTCCCTTTTTAGACCAATAAGAATGAGATCCAAACCTCTCTGCCAATAACAGCTAGTTCAGTTTTTCCCTCCCCACTCAGAACACTCCCAGAGAGTCCATCAAAATCCTTGCTTGAGAAATTGCTCTTTGCTAAGAAGCTATTTTTGTTTCTTTTTGACCACTTTAACTGAAAACAATTGTTACCCAGAAATTATTTGACATGGAGATAAAAATGGCTGGATTGGACCTTGAAGGACCTGCCTTATTCTTGTTCTCCATCATCTCCTATCTACAGTGCTGTCACTAATGGGTGCAGTTGGTGGATGATAGCATCAGATATCACTGGGGTTCAAATAGGATTCAAATTCTTTCAAATACTTTAAGCTTTGGGCGAGGTTTGCTTTGCACTTTTGGGACTATTCTGTTGGTTACCTTGCGCCAGGGCGAGCTCAAATCGAACACAGCTCAAAGCTTTTGAAAGAAAAGCAAATAGGCCTACTTACTTGAACCTATAGGTCTGCTGGGCTGCCACTAACGGCTGGATAATAGCGTAGCACGGCATTGTGCTGCTGCGGATGCCCTTATTTCTCAGACTGGGCCTTTTTAGATGCTGTTCCTCTGCTGTGCTGCCTGACCCACTGGATAAATGACTCAGATAGGGCACAAATGGCTGGCTGGCCTAGATAGGAGGCAACTGGCAATAATCTGGACTCCCAATCACACACTGGCCACAGCAGCAGGCAAAGTCAGTAAGTACGGAGGGCAGGACCTCATCATACTGTATTGTATACACGCCGATGCACACACCCACACACTCATGCCACATTATGTTCCAGAAAACACTCAAGAGAGGAAATTTAAAAATAAAAAAAAATAAAAACGGTTTCCTATCGAACAATATGAAAGCAGCAACCGACAAAAAAATTCAAATATCAAAAACACCCCGAATAATCGATCATTCATAAGTAAACTCAGTGAACCCTTGCTGACGAAAGCAAATACCTCTGAAAGCAGAAATTAGCAAAATGCTTCTGTAAACTTTAAGGACGGAAGGACATTTCTCAACTCTCAATGAGGAGAAACAGCCGTTAGTTACCTAGGAAAGGTGAGTCACGTCTAGTCACTCCTGGCTGAACGCTAACACAACAACACGGGGGGCTTTGAACACACACAGTAACACACATCATCCTCCGAACTATGTCCAACCCCTCCCCTCCTTTTTGTATAAGAGCAGCTCATTTCTACTGCAGCCAGCACGCAAAATCTGCATCCCAAATGGAACCCTATTCCCTATACAGTGCACTACCCAGGTCAAAAGTAGTGCACTATAAAGGGAATAGGGTGTCAATTGGGATACAGATAAAGAGTTTAGTTGAATGGCCTACTAAATGCCACCATGGCCGTGACCAGCTGAATGAGGCGCATTGTGTCCTCACTGGTCACTGGGGGCTTTGCTCTCACACACACACACACACACACACACACACACACACACACACACACACACACACACACACACACACAGAACTGGATTGTTATTTAAGAGGCCACTTGGCTTGCCTCTGTTCTCATCTAAGCAACCCAACAACAGGCATTTCCGCTCTGACTCGGTTCTGTGGTGGTGTTTGTTATGAGCCGGGCAGGCAGGGGACAAAATATGGTTGTGTATGTCACTCTTTTTTAGACGCTTGTCCCTTGAAGCACACTACAGCATAGATTAGCTACTGTCACAGGGGTGGTGTGTGTCACACGGGCTAGCCTACTGAATCTGGGCTAGGGTGGTCATTCAAGGGGCTGCATCTAAAAAGAGTCTGGATGGAATGAGTCTCTACTTTGTGACCATGTTATCACTCCTTTATTACACGATCTGAAGGTCTATCTTTCTAATGATCAATCACAATCCATAAATCAGTTGGTTAGGTGATGGAGCGAGCAAGCTTCTCCAGCTGAATGCATTCAGCCCAGGGATGTTTTCAGTGAAGTGTAACGGTCAAGATTGAATGTTGCAGATAGGCTAGAGCTGACACGCTTCAAACCCTCTACCTGGCCGACATTCATATCTGTTGTACTACTCAATGGCTTATATTTTATATGTAAACATTCTGAAACGTTGCACCATCCTGAACAGACCCCAGGGCACAGCATTGTGTAACGTGCAGATAGAATGTTACGTAGAACAAACTTGTTTCTCTGACATGTAGAATAAGGAATCATGCCAACTATATTCATGACATTTCTATTGGTAACGTTCCACAACATCTGACTTCTGAACGTTGCCCTGGTGTCAGGGAGGAGGAGACCAGGGCTGCGTTCAGTTCGGTTCAACGTTTCCTATGTTGCGTGGCAGTTTGTACTGAATGACACATTACTCTAAAACGGTGCGAGCCATTCTTCCTCCCGTTTGGTGCATGCGATGTGGCCTGATCAATATGGGTGTGACCATTAGAAGTTGCAGCACACCACCATAATCAGGCCCTTCTTCAATCAACTGGTTGTTTAGTACAGTACCGATTCCGTTGAATTAAATGTTTAACACCATTCTGTCATACCCTGTGTTGCAGCTGTTTGAGATGGGAGGGAAGGGGGTGGGTATGTGCCACATGTGCACACAAACACACATCCCCACCCCAACAAACACACAGCTCAAGTTAATATTGAGTGTGCCTCAGCAAACAATGGAGCCTAAATGTCATTGGTGTCCAAAGGTTACCCTATCTGGTCAAGCCATGCAGAGGACCGTATGATGTCACATCCTGTCATGTGCTATGAGGTTGTCATACCAACATAATATAGTCTAGACTGGCTACAGGTGCATTTATGATATGTGATGACTATCAGTACTCATGTTTCATTTCAATGATGTTGTCGTTAGTCATCTCCAATTCTTCCAATCACAAACCCACACATTGAGTCGCAGGTTGTGCAATGCAGAATTAACCAACTGAAAACCCAACATTACACTACGAAATCCACTGACTTACTGGTTATTGACGCCAACCCTGAACTGATGGTCAAGAAGATCCATGATTGCTAAAGACAAAGGCTTTGGCTAAAACCAAGCTGTCATAGCCAGATGACTCTGACAAGTTTGGCTTTGACATTAAATCACAACCGAAATAGTATTAGTATTTATCTGTATAGTTATTTACAGATGAATCAATGGCTTTACATATAAAATAGCTATGAAACGATTGAACCTAGATTGAACGTAGACAAGTGCGAGACGGTCACAGACTAGAGAGCCCATGGCCACAGGGGTTGAGCCATTCTCTTTCTGCTGTCTGTCAATGCAATGCTAGCAGAAAAGGGTTGCTAGCTGGCCAGACATTGGCAGAACACGATTGTGTATGGCTATAATACACTCAAATGTTGCAATTTGCCTTGTATACTCAAAGAGATACATAATACATGGCGCTAATTTGATAGCCGCAACTGGTGTCTATCTATCTAGCGTAACTACATGAGGTGAATTTGAATTCACTACTCTAGCTTGCTGGCCTCATCCCCTCGTCGCCCTCCTTACCTTCCGATAGCTCCAATTCCAACTCTGCCAAATGGTCTCGAAGCTCTTTCGGTATACCAGAGAAATCCACGCCACGGTCTGCCATGACTTAAAACGAAGTGTGGTTGAAGTAAAACGAAGTGTGCTTTAAGTAAAAACGAAATCTATTCTGGGTTAAAATACCAGCATCAAGACACAAAACATGAATTTGAAAAGAAGAGACAATCCATTCTCCGCCATAATGGGGAGAGCTCACCAATGGCAATGAGCCGTCACGTGATCTCTCACATACAAGCGGCCAGGCTGCACCCAAAACAGGGTGTATGGATCGAGTCGTACAGCTTGTGCTCCCTCTTGTGGTGCTCTAGAGATAGTACAACTGTGTACAATGGATTACTATATAATAATTTGATAGTGAGTCCCAAATTAGCATTAAGGTAGAATTGTAAATGTACAGTTAAACTTGACTTAATTTGTATGACACCAGATAACCTGACATGTGGCCTACCATCTCAAATAATTATCTGTGTGAATCATAGACTGTATAAGATTTGCAAATCAAATCAAACTTTATTTGTCACATGCACCAAATACAACAAGTGTAGACATGACTGTGAAATGCTTACTTACAAGCCCCCAACAGTGCAGTTCAAGAAGAGTTAAGAAAATATTTACCAAATAAACGAAAAGTAAAAAATAATAAAAAAGTAACACAATAACATAACAATAATGGGGCTATATACAGGGGGTACCGCTACTGAGTCAGTGTGCGAGGGTACAGGTTAGTTGAGGTAATTTGTACATGTAGATAGGTGAAGTGACTGTGCATAGATAAACAGCGAGTACGGGGGGGGGGGGGGGGTTCAATGTAAATAGTCCGGTGGCCTTTAGATTAGTTGTTCAGCAGTTTTATGGCTTGGTTGGTATAAGCCTTTTGGTCCTAGACGTGGCGCTCTGGTAACGCTTGCAATACGGTAGCAAAGAAAACAGTTTATGACTTGGGTGACTGGAGTCTCTGACAATTTTATGGGCTTTCCTCTGACACCACCTATTATATACACTACCGTTCAAAAGTTTGTGGTCACTTAGAAATGTTCTTGTTTTTGAAAGAAAAGCAACAAAAAAAAGTCCATTAAAATAACATCAAATTGATCAGAAATACAGTGTAGACATTGTTAATGTTGTAAATGACTATTGTAGCTGGAAACGGCAGATTTTTAATGGAATATTCAATTCAAGGGGCTTTATTGGCATGGGAAACATGTGTTAACATTGCCAAAGCAAGTGAGGTAGATAATATACAAAAGTGAAATAAACAATAAAAATGAAAAGTAAACATTACACATACAGAGGTTTCAAAACAATAAAGACATTACAAATGTCATATTATGTACAGTGGGGCAAAAAAGTATTTAGTCAGCCACCAATTGTGCAAGATCTCCCACTTAAAAAGATGAGAGAGGCCTGTAATTTTCATCATAGGTACACTTCAACTATGACAGACAAAATGAGAAATAAAAATCCAGAAAATCACATTGTAGGATTTTTAATGAATTTCTTTGCCAATAATGGTGGAAAATAAGTATTTGGTCAATAACAAAAGTTTATCTCAATACTTTGTTATATACCCTTTGTTGGCAATGACAGAGGTCAAACGTTTTCTGTAAGTCTTCACAAGGTTTTCACACACTGTTGTTGGTATTTTGGCCCATTCCTCCATGCAGATCTCCTCTAGAGCAGTGATGTTTTGGGGCTGTTGCTGGGCAACACAGACTTTCAACTCCCTCCAAAGGTTTTCTATGGGGTTGAGATCTGGAGACTGGCTAGGCCACTCCAGGACCTTGAAATGCTTCTTTCGAAGCCACTCCTTCGTTGCCCGGGCGGTGTGTTTGGGATCATTGTCATGCTGAAAGACCCAGCCACGTTTCATTTTCAATGCCCTTGCTGATGGAAGGAGGTTTTCACTCAAAATCTCACGATACATGGCCCCATTCATTCTTTCCTTTACATGGATCAGTCGTCCTGGTCCCTTTGCAGAAAAACAGCCCCAAAGCATGATGTTTCCACCCCCATGCTTCACAGTAGGTATGGTGTTCTTTGGATGCAACTCAGCATTCTTTGTCCTCCAAACACGACGAGTTGAGTTTTTACCAAAAAGTTATATTTTGGTTTCATCTGACCATATGACATTCTCCCAATCTTCTTCTGGATCAGCCAAATGCTCTCTAGCAAACTTCAGACAGGCCTGGACATTTACTGGCTTAAGCAGGGGGACACATCTGGCACTGCAGGATTTGAGTCCCTGGTGGCGTAGTGTGTTACTGATGGTAGGCTTTGTTACTTTGGTCCCAGCTCTCTGCAGGTCGTTCACTAGGTCCCCTCGTGTGGTTCTGGGATTTTTGCTCACCGTCCTTGTGATCATTTTGACCCCACGGGGTGAGGTCTTGCGTGGAGCCCCAGATCGAGGGAGATTATCAGTGGTCTTGTATGTCTTCCATTTCCTAATAATTGCTCCCACAGTTGATTTCTTCAAACCAAGCTGCTTACCTATTGCAGATTCAGTCTTCCCAGCCTGGTGCAGGTCTACAATTTTGTTTCTGGTGTCCTTTGACAGCTCTTTGGTCTTGGCCATAGTGGAGATTGGAGTGTGACTGTTTGAGGTTGTGGACAGGTGTCTTTTATACTGATAACAAGTTCAAACAGGTGCCATTAATACACGTAACGAGTGGAGGACAGAGGAGCCTCTTAAAGAAGAAGTTACAGGTCTGTGAGATCCAGAAATCTTGCTTGTTTGTAGGTGACCAATTGCGTATTGTCCACCATAATTTGCAAATAAATTCATAAAAAATCCTACAATGTGATTTTCTGGATTTTTTTTCTTCTCATTTTGTCTGTCATAGTTGATGTGTATCTATGATGAAAATTACAGGCCTTTAAGTGGTAGAACTTGCACAATTGGTGGCTGACTAAATACTTTTTTGCCCCACTGTATATACAGTGCCTTGCGAAAGTATTCGGCCCCCTTGAACTTTGCGACCTTTTGCCACATTTCAGGCTTCAAACATAAAGATATAAAACTGTATTTTTTTGTGAAGAATCAACAACAAGTGGGACGCAATCATGAAGTGGAACGACATTTATTGGATATTTCAAACTTTTTTAACAAATCAAAAACTGAAAAATTGGGTGTGCAAAATTATTCAGCCCCTTTACTTTCAGTGCAGCAAACTCTCTCCAGAAGTTCAGTGAGGATCTCTGAATGATCCAATGTTGACCTAAATGACTAATGATGATAAATACAATCCACCTGTGTGTAATCAAGTCTTCGTATAAATGCACCTGCACTGTGATAGTCTCAGAGGTCCGTTAAAAGCGCAGAGAGCATCATGAAGAACAAGGAACACACCAGGCAGGTCAGAGATACTGTTGTGAAGAAGTTTAAAGCCGGATTTGGATACAAAAAGATTTCCAAGTTTCCAAGCTAATCCAAGTTTATAATTTTAAAAGGCCAATTGATTATTAGAGGACCATTTTGCAATTATGTTAGCTGTGTGTAAACTGTGGTCCTGATTAAAGAAGCAATAAAACTGTCCTTCTTTAGATTAGTTGAGTATCTGGAGCATCAGCGGTTATGGGTTCGATTACAGTCTCAAAATGGCCAGAAACAAAGAACTTTCTTCTGAAACTCGTCAGTATATTATTGTTCTGAGAAATGAAGGCTATTGCGATAAATTGCCAAGAAACTGAATATCTCATACAACGCTGTGTACTACTCACAGAACAGAACAGCGCAAACCGGCTCTAACCAGAATATAAATAACATTTTAAGGTGGCCATGTTGTTGATTTCCAGAGCCACCCAAAATTTGGCAAAAATGTACTACATTGAGCTTAATTTGGGAGGGTCAGAGTCAGGTAGCTGTGAAGGCTGAATGGCACAATGACGGACCACGCAAGTTACCACCTTAGCCTGTTTTTGAGCCAGGAAAACCCCTGATATGCACTGCCATTCAAAAGTTTGGATACACTTACTCATTCCGGGGTTTCTTTATTTGTACTATTTTCTACACTGTAGAATAATAATGAAGACATCATACTATGACATAACACATATGGAATAATGTAGTAACCAAAACCAACCAGCTTCATGAAGTAGTCACCTGGAATGCATTTCAATTAACAGGTGTGCCTTAAGTTAATTTGTGGAATTTCTTTCCATCTTAATTAATGCGTTTGAGCCAATCAGTGACAATGTAGGGTTGGTATACAGAAGATAGCCCTATTTGGTAAAATACCAAGTCCATAATATGGCAAGAACAGCTCAAATAAGCCAAGAGAAACGACAGTCCATCATTACTTTAAGACATGAAGGTCAGTCAATCCAGAACATTTAAAGAACTTGTGCGGTCGCAAAAACCATCAACCGCAATGATGATACTTTTTAATTACAGTTTATATTTTGGCTGACTGACGGCTCATAGCACTGAGACTGCACTTGTGAAGGTAGTAAATGACCTTTTAATGGTGTCAGACCGAGGCTCTGCGTCTGTTCTCGTGCTCCTAGACCTTAGTGCTGCTTTTGATACTATCGATCACCACATTCTTTTGGAGGAATTGGAAACCCAAATTGGTCTACACGGACAAGTTCTGGCCTGGTTTAGATCTTAGCGGTCGGAAAGATATCAGTTTTTTATTTTTTTAGCATTATTTTTTTTTACCCCTTTTTTCTTTTCGTGGTATCCAATTGGTAGTAGTTACAGTCTTGTCTCATCACTGCAACTCCCATACGGACTCGGGAGAGGCAAAGGTCGAGAGCCATGCGTCCTCCAAAACACAACCCAACCAAGCCGCATTGCTTCTTGACACAATGCCCATCCAACCCAGAAGCCAGCCGCTCTAATGTGTCGGAGAAAACACTGTACACCTGGGCGCTGGGCCAATTGTGCGCCGCCCCATGGGCCTCCCGGCTGCGACCAGGAAGCACAGCTAGCATTGCAATGCAGTGCCTTAGACCACTGCGCCACCTGGCAGGCCCTGGAAAGATATCAGTTTGTCTCTGTGGATGGTTTGTCCTCTGATAAATCAACTGTACATTTTGGTGTTCCTCAAGGTTCCGTTTTAGGACCACTATTGTTTTCACTATATATTTTACCTCTTGGTGATGTCATTCAGAAAAATAATAATTTTCACTGCTATGCGGATGACACACAGCTGTACATTTCAATGAAACTTGGTGAAGCCCCAAAATTTCCCTCGTTGGAAGCCTGTGTTTCAGACGTAAGGAAGTGGATGGCTGCAAAAGTTCTACTTTTAAACTCGGACAAAACAGAGATGCTTGTTCTAGGTCCCAAGAAACAACGAGATCTTCTGTTGAATCTGACAATTAATCTTGATGGTTGTACAGTCCTCTCAAATAAAACTGTGAAGGACCTCAGCATTACTCTGGACCCTGATCTCTCTTCTGAGGAACATATCAAGACTCTTTCAAGGACAGCTTTTTTCCATCTACGTAACATTTAAAAAATCAGAAACTTTCTGTTAAAAATTGATGCAGAAAAATGTATCCATGCTTTTGTCACTTCTAGGTTAGAATACTTCTAGGTTAGACTACTAACTTCAGTTAGTGCTAAACATGGCTGCTAGAATTTTGACTAGAACCCCAAAAATGTATCATATTACTCCAGTGCTAGCTTTTTATGGCTGCAGGGGCAGTATTGAGTAGCTTGGATGAAAAGGTGCCCATTGTAAACGGCTAGCTCCTCAGTCTCAGTTGCTAATATATGCATATTATTATTAGCATTGGATAGAAAGCACTCTGACGTTTCAAAACTGTTTGAATTATGTCTGTGAGTATAACAGAACTCATATTGCAGGCAACAACCTGAGAAATTCCACTTTCTGTTTGTCTTTTTTCTGGGGGTGGCAGATTTTCAACCAAGCTCTCATTGAAATTACAGCGAGATATGGATGCGTTTTCACTTCCTACGCCTTCCACTAGATGTCAACAGTCAATAGAACTTTGTCTGATGACTCTAATGTGAAGGGGAGTGGAATGAGACAGGAAATAGTCACCAGTGCCACGAGTTGACCATTCTTTCACCATGCGCGTTCACAGGGGAAAGACCTGCGTTCCACCGGTCATCTGAAGTCATTCTAATCCTCCGGTTCGAACATTATTCAAGATATATGTAAACAACATTCTAAAGATTGATTCAGTACATCGTTTGACATGTTTCTACTGACTGTTACGGAACTTTTGGACATTTCGTCACATTATAGTGGACTCGCTTTGTGACTTTGGAATTGTTTACCAAACGCGCTAACCAAAGTAGCTAATTGGACTTAAATAAAGGACATTTTCGAACAAATCAAGCATTTATTGTGGACCTGGGATTCCTAGGACTGCATTCTGATGAAGTTCATCAAAGGTAAGGAAACATTTATCATGTATTTTCTGGTTTCTGTTGACTCCAACATGGTGGCTAATTTGGCTACTGTTCTGAGCTCCGTCTAAGATTATTGCATGGGTAGCTTTTTCCATAAACTTTTTTTGAAATCTGACACAGCGGTTGCATTAAGCAGAGGTATATCTATAATTCCATGTGTAAAACTTGTATTATCATCTACATTTATGATGAGTATTTCAGTTGAAACGGTGTGGCTATGCAAAATCACTTGATGTTTTTGGAACTAGTGAATCTAATACGCCAATGTAAACTCAGATTTTTTGCTATAAATATGAACTTTATCAAACAAAACATGCATGTATTGTGGAACATGAAGTCCTATGAGTGTCATCTGATGAAGATAATTCAAGGTTAGTGATTAATTTTATCTCTATTTCTGCTTTTTGTGAATGCTATATTTCGCTGGAAAATGGCTGTGCTTATTGTGGTTTGGTGGAGACCTAACATAATCGTTTGTTGTGCTTTCGCTGAAAAGCCTATTTGAAATCAGACACTTTGGTTGGATTAACAACAAGATTAACTTTAAAATGATATTAGACACATGTATGTTTTAGGAATTGTAATTATGAGATTTCTGTGGTTTGAATTTGGCGCCCTCTATTTTCACTAGTAGTTGTCATATCGATCCCGTTACCGGGATTGCAGCCATAACAAGCTAGCCTCTACACTGGCTTCCTGTTAAGGCAATGGCTGATTTCAAGGTTTTACCTCTAACTTACAAATAATTACATGGGCTTGCTACTACCTATCTTTCAGATTTGGTCCTGCAGTGCATACCTACACATCACAAGAAGCAGGCCTAACTGTCCCTAGAATTTCTAAGCAAACAGCTGGAGGCAGGACTTTCTCCTATAGAGCTCCATTTTTATGGAATGGTCTGCCTACCTACAGTGTGTGAGAGACGCAGACTCGGTCTCAACCTTTAAGTCTTTATTGAAGACTCATCTCCTATGATTGAGTGTAGTCTGGCCCAGGAGTGTGAAGGTGAACGGAAAGGCACTGGAGCAACGAACCACCCTTGCTGTCTCTGCCTGGCCCGTTCCTCTCTCTCCACTGTGATTCTCTGCCTCTAACCCAATTACAGGGGCTGAGACACTGGCTTACTGGTGCTCTTCCATGCCGTCCATAGGAGGGGTGCGTCACTTGAGTGGGTTGAGTCACTGACATGATCTTCCTGTCTGGGTTGGCACCCCCCCTTGGGTTGTGCCGTGGCGGAGATCTTTGTGGGCTATACTCGGCCTTGTCTCAGGATGGTAAGTTGGTGGTTGAAGATATCCCTCTTGTGGTGTAGGGGCTGTGCTTGGGCAAAGTCGGTGGGGTTATATCCTGCCTGTTTGGCCCTGTCCGTCGGATGGGGCCACAGTGTCTCCCGACCCCTCCTGTCTCAGCCTCCAGTATTTATGCTGCAGTAGTTTGTGTCGGGGGGCTAGGGTCAGTCTGTTATATCTGGAGTATTTCTCCTGTCTTATCCGGTGTCCTGTGTGAATTTAAGTATGCTCTCTCTTTCTTTCTCTCTCTCGGAGGACCTGAGCCCTAGGACTATGCCTCAGGACTACCTGGCCTGATGACCCCTTGCTGTCCCCAGTCCACCTGGCCATGCTGCTGCTCCAGTTTCAACTGTTCTGCCTGCGGCTATGGAACCCTGACCTGTTCACCGGACGTGCTACCAGTCCCAGACCTGTTTTCAACTCTCTAGAGAGAGCAGGAGCGGTAGAGATACTCTGAATGATCAGCTATGAAAAGCCAACTGACATTTACTCCTGAGGTGCTGACCTGTTGCACCCTCGACATCCACTGTGATTATTATTTGACCCTGCTGGTCATCTATGAACATTTGAACATCTTGGCCATGTTCTGTTATAATCTCTGCATTTGTGGTTCCCACACTGAAGCATGGAGTTGTGATAGTGCTTTGCTGGTGATACTGTCTGATTTATTTAGAATTCATGGCACACTTAACCAGCATGGCTACCACACCATGTTGCAGCGATATGCCATCCCATCTGGTTTTTGCTTAGTGGGACAATCATTTGTTTTTCCAACAGGACAATGACCCAAAACACACCTCCAGGCTGTGTAAAAGGTCTATTTGACCAATAAAGACAGTGATGGAGTGCTGCATCAGATGACCTGGCCTCCACAATCACCTGACCTCAACCCAAATTAGATGGTTTGGGATGAGTTGGACTGCAGAGTGAAGGAAAAGCAGCTAAGTGCTCAGCATAAGTGACAACTATTTCAAGACTGTCGGAAAAGCATTCCTAATGAAGCTAATTGAGAGAATGCGTGGGGTGGCTACTTTGAAGAATATAAAATATATTTTGATTTGTTTAACACTTTTTTGGTTACTACATGATTCCATATGTGTTAATTCACAGTTGTCTTCACTATTATTCTACAATGTAGAAAATAGTAAAAATAACTCTTGAATGAGTAAGTGTGTCCAAACTTTCAACTGGTACCGTGTCCCCCCATTTTTCACTTATCCCTGATGTTGACTATTGGCTCTATCATTATTTTCCTCAGTAAATAACTGATGCTGTTACAGGTGGCAACACTGGCATGCATGTATGTATCTAGGGTGATCACAAGAAGATACAGCACAGATTGCACATTATTAGTTGAACTAAAATCTTTAGTACAGAGATTGATTGCTGAATTCTGCATTGACCTATGAAGTGACCATGTAAAACAAACAGACAGATCTATTGTGTGAAATTGTCTGAATCAAATGATTGAGAAACGGTTGATATCCATTAGGTCCTTTTGTTGAATTAAATCCGCAGCACTGTAAGTGTTCATAGTAGTTCCACTTGGACATGCATGGGAAAGTAAATATAGTCATATAGTACAGATGTACAGTACAATAAAGGACAATTTCAGAAATGATTAGTTCAATTCTGTGCGAATGAACAATTCAAATAACTAATAGCAACTGTCACAATGTATTCTCATACATAAAATTGTTCATTTTTCTTATACAATTCTGTTACTTGTTCACAACAACGGTTAATATTTTGAAATATTTATAATTAAAAAAACATTGATTTCCATGAAACCAATGCAACAATAACTTAGTTGGTTTGTGAGTTATGGGCAGTCCAGACAGAGCAGAGTTCCAGCCATCGAATTAGAATCATGATTTTAACTCTCTGGTTCCGGCACAGTCCGGCTGATACAAACAGTTGGGTTACATGAAAGAAATCAATGTTCTAATACAAATTAATTTCTATATCTCATCATTACAACACAAAAATATATAATAGAAGCGTTTATTATGCCAGCGTATTTGTATATAGTCCTGATGACAAACAATAGCACGCAATAAAGAAAATACCAAAGACAAAAATAAGAAACAAAGTGCCAATGACAAGATCAACTAACATGAAAGCTAAATAAAGTTTTTTTTGTTTTTTTACCATTTCATATGAACAATCGTCTATTAATAAGGGACAGCTAGCCAACTATAGCGTCGGGCTCAGAGTACTACACAATGCCATACAGGGTCACCAATGGGATTGTCATTGTTGGGTAGCATCCCAAATCACACCCTATCCCCAATATAGTGCAGTACTTTGACCAGAGCCCTGGTTACTATTGGGATTGTAGGCGTAGAACAAAGAAGTTCAGTCATTTGTGAGATGTGTCAAGTAGTTACTGAGTAGCAATCCTTATTGGACTAAGTACTTTCAATTGCGAATGTCTGTTGAACATGCTTTAAAGTTTAGAACCAGGCTAAATCTGGATGCTAGAAACAAGCCCATTATGTATGTATAATATACATTATCAAGACAAAATAGCCAACTTTTGATGTCACTGAAAGTATTCAAATTAAACCAAAGTATATACAAACACAAACAAAACACATAATGAATGATAAACCTGCATATTTAAGTGCCTTTAGACATGTCCTTATGTTTTTTTGACTGATACTCTAGTTACTTCTGCAGTAATACACCCTGCAATTTGTTACATACATTTTCAGATGGATTGTGGGGGAAGTTACATACAAATGCAAAACAACAAGATTATCCCTTGTTTAGGAGTTGTTTTTCTAAAACAAAATGTCTAAAACTTTGTTCAAAAAAGGGGATCCCTGAAGAATTGAAACTGTTCCCAGACTGCCACAGGAGTTCTGAAAGAATTTCCCTCAAGGTCCATGTCCAATTCCCATCCTTGTGAGAAGGTGAAGTTCCTCATACTCCACTAGATGGCAGCATTATTATCACCCAACAGTGAAGTGTGGTGACTGCAGTGGTGAAGTGTGGTGCCATTTTACTCCTGATTTTTTTGAAGGCATCTTCTATACAATCAGCATATAAAATAAATGAATCTATTGTTACTCCTTGTGAATGGCTTTTAACTTCTGAAACAATTATTAATTTTTTTCTTCCTAAGGCAGAAAGAAGAATTTGGTTTTATCATGCAACTCAATTGTCTTTGAGGGGTATTTTGGAGGCACGAAAGTGATTCTTTAAGGCAAAATTGTTTTCGAACACATTGTGTGTGTGTGTGTGTGTGTGTGTTGAGCAGAGATGGAGCTGTCACTGAGTGAGTGCTGATCCACAGTATAACAGTTCGGTTACACGTTTGTTCATGTGTCAGTGCCGTTTGTAGACACACAAACGTTACAGGGGAACACGGCTTTGTTTTGGATATTCATAAGAGCAGCAACGGTCCTGTTCATTAGGGCGCCCAACAAAAAAAAAACATTCCAGAACGTTTTGTAATGGCAAACAAAAATAAGCATTTCATATTGGACAGATCCAGGTAGTTCATAGTTTCAGTCCATTTTTGTTCCGTTTGGTGTCTAATGAACACGACCTAGAGAGACTAAAGCGCAGCACATTCCACTCCAGAAAGCAGCAAGGATGAACTGCTACAGTACCACAAAAAGACAAGAGAAAGGCCAGATAGACAAGCCAGACAACCATTAGAAGAAAAGCTTTCTGCCAGCTAAGATGTCATAAAAGATGGTAAACGTTTAGAAACTAATACATACAAACATTGCATGGGAAAGAGGAAATGGTTACAGAGGAGGGGAAGTAGTCCGGAAAAAATGTCTGTGTATTATACGTGTATAAGTCATTTAGAAATGACGGTGTACAGTGAATCTATTACTTTTAGCTTTCTGTTTCTGTCGCACGGCTTCAGTGACAACCAAAGACACAATTTGGTTCGCTATGGACCAAGCTGCAAATAAATGTGCCGTTAACGTAAAGAAAGCTGCACATGAACACAACTAAAATGCTAATAAAAAAAATATGTCACATGCTACCAAACCGGATCTTAGTGTATCACATATTGAAAGAACAAATTGCTATTTTCTGCTGTACATAAAAACACACACGGTTTATTAAAACGTATCATAAAAGGCTATAAATGAGGTCCACTTTTGTGAACAACTGACACAGATGCTCAAAATGAAACCACTTACAAACTACTAGGGATTCAGGAAAACAGACCAACTTTAAAATATTGGATCCGACCATCTTGACAATGGAAGCATAAAAAAAACAATGCATCTTTGGATTCGGAGCGTCAATCATCTTGGTGTGTGTGAATAAAACATGTCAACATGTGCCGGAGAGCAAGGCCACAATCCCTTCTTACAATAATATGGACCCCTGCAGTGCTCAGTGTTTTGGTATCTCACGTGATCAACAACAAATGTGAATCAATGCAATGTTTACGTTGAGTGTATATGCATGTCTAGTATGTGCACGTGCGTTGTGTGAGTTTGACCGTGTGTTACCTGTATTTGTTAATTAAAGTCTGAGTGATGAGTTTATCACAACGACCATTACCACCCTCAGGAAGATGCTATGCAGTCCTACAGTTCAGTGAAGTTCATAAGTGCTTGAGGGTGAGGCGAGTGGGTTGTAGGGTGATTTTGGGGGGGGGGGGGGGGGGGGGGGTGGAGTCCAGCCCCTGTATGTTGTCTATGGCATAGTGAACAGAACATGAAGCTCTCTTTCTCTCTTATTGTCCCAGTCCATTCCCAGAAGGCTGTTGTTGCTGAGCTCCAGCAAGGCTCCAGGCCTGAGACAAAATGGCTGACACAAAATGGCAACCACAGCAGGGGAAAAGAGGAGGAGGAGTTTGTTTCATTTTAGTAGGAATAGAGTTTATTTCTTCGGGTGTCCCTCCTCCTCCCATTGTCTTACGTCAGGTCGCGTCACTCCTTCACAACGCTCGGAGGCGGAATTGTCACGCTATCTGATGTAAGACAATGTTTCCTTCCTACTCATCTGGTCACCTGAGAAGAGAGGAGTTATTTTTTATATGTATATATATTTTTTTTTTCTCCTCCACTCTCCTCCTGCCCGTGTGGGGTGGTGTCGCCGTAGAGTCCCGGGCCGTGATGTGTGATACGCTCATCATCTGGCAGAGTGGTGCGACTGTGTGGCCATGATGACGTGGGAGGAGGGACCATCCCTCCCGTCTCTCCCTCCATCCCTCTCATCTCTCCCTCCATCCCTTTCTCCTCTCCTCTGCTGGTGTTGACCCATCCCAGCCAGCACGGACATGGCCATGGCCTCGGCAGCCGCCCGGGCGCCCATGCCGTTGGGGCCCGAGGAGGGAGAGGGGCTGGGCAGGGAGCTGTGTTGGATGACAGGGGCTGGGGAGCCGGTGGGCTCCGACATGTCTCTCATAGGACTGTCCTCTCCTGTAAGACGAAGACACAAGAACAGTGTGTGTTACAGGGATGGGCTTACCAGAGTGACTCTTCATCAGAGATGGGCAGCTTTGGTGGAGGCCACACAAAAAAAAAAAAAACTCATCTGCGTACCCACATCCGTACCCACAGCCGGCCCTAGCCTTTTGGGGGCCCTAAGCAAAATCATTTTTGGTTTGCTGCAATTCTACACATTTTGCCATTCGGCAGAGAGAAAACCTAGCAATTTTCTAACACATTTTATGCAATTGTAATGTGCAGTTTTAGAGCTAATTTCTTGCAATACTATAGATTTTGCCACAGGGTGGATTGAAATGTTTGCCGTTTTTAATATGATATCGGAGTGAGTGACTATCAAAATCAATGGGGGCCCCACGGTCGGCAATTCGACCTTGATTACTAAAAGTTTAGATAGCTGGCCACTAGACTTACCAATCTAACACATTTTAGCTGCTATGGGCTACTTGAGTGACTGACAAAATAAGAGAAAAACTGCTGATGCACAACCAAATTTTGAAATACACCTTATGTATTCTACTATTCTAGAGTAAATTGAGACCCCAAATGAGTTCCCCCTGAAAAAGAGAGAATTGATCCGCGGGCCACCAGTTGCCCGTCCCTGCTCTACAGGGTAGAAGGAATCGAGCTACAAGAAACCACAATCAGCTATTTCAACCACTATCCCCTATAAATTAAGAGATTTAGTATTTTTTATTTATTTTTTTATTTCACCTTTATTTAACCAGGTAGGCAAGTTGAGAACAAGTTCTCATTTACAACTGTGACCTGGCCAAGATAAAGCATAGCAGTGTGAACAGACAACAACACAGAGTTACACATGGAGTAAACAATAAACAAGTCAACAACACAGTAGGAAAAAAAAGAGAAAAAAAAGAGTCTATATACATTGTGTGCAAAAGGCATGAGGAGGTAGGCGAATAATTACAATTTAGCAGATTAACACTGGAGTGATAAATTATCAGATGGTCATGTACAGGTAGAGATATTGGTGTGCAAAAGAGCAGAAAAGTAAATAAATAAAAACAGTATGGGGATGAGGTGGGTAAATTGGGTGGGCTATTACCGATGGACTATGTACAGCTGCAGCAATTGGTTAGCTGCTCAGATAGCAGATGTTTAAAGTTGGTGAGGGAGATAAGTCTCCAACTTCAGCGATTTTTGCAATTCGTTCCAGTCACAGGCAGCAGAGAACTGGAACGAAAGGCGGCCAAATTAGGTGTTGGCTTTAGGGATGATCAGTGAGATACACCTGCTGGAGCGCGTGCTACGGGTGGGTGTTGCCATCGTGACCAGTGAACTTAGATAAGGGTGAGCTTTACCTAGCATGGACTTGTAGATGACCTGGAGCCAGTGGGTCTGGCGACGATTATGTAGCGAGGGCCAGCCGACTAGAGCATACAGGTCGCAGTGGTGGGTGGTATAAGGTGCTTTAGTAACAAAACGGATGGTACTGTGATAAACTGCATCCAGTTTGCTGAGTAGGGTATTGGAAGCTATTTTGTAGATGACATCGCCGAAGTCGAGGATCGGTAGGATAGTCAGTTTTACTAGGGTAAGTTTGGCAGCGTGAGTGAAGGAGGCTTTATTGCGGAATAGAAAGCCGACTCTAGATTTGATTTTAGATTAGAGACGTTTGATATGAGTCTGGAAGGAGAGTTTACAGTCTAGCCAGACACCTAGGTACTTATAGATGTCCATATATTCTAGGTCGGAATCATCCAGGGTGGTGATGCTAGTCGGGCGTGCGGGTGCAGGCAGCGAACGGTTGAAAAGCATGCATTTGGTTTTACTGGCGTTTAAGAGCAGCTGTGGAGGCCACAGAAGGAGTGTTGTATGGCGTTGAAGCTCGTTTGGAGGTTAGATAGCACAGTGTCCAAGGAAGGGCCGGAAGTATACAGAATGGTGTCATCTGCGTAGAGGTGGATCAGGGAATCGCCCGCAGCAAGAGCAACATCATTGATATATACAGAGAAAAGAGTCGGCCCGAGAATTGAACCCTGTGGCACCCCCATAGAGACTGCCAGAGGACCGGACAACATGCCCTCCGATTTGACACACTAAACTCTGTCTGCAAAGTAGTTGGTGAACCAGGCAAGGCAGTCATTAGAAAAGCCGAGGCTACTGACTCTGCCGCTAAGAATATGGTGATTGACAGAGTCGAAAGCCTTGGCCAGGTCGATGAAGACGGCTGCACAGTACTGTCTTTTAATCGATGGCGGTTATGATATCGTTTAGTACCTTGAGTGTGGCTGAGGTGCCCCCGTGACCGGCTCGGAAACCAGATTGCACAGCGGAAAAGGTACGGTGGGATTCGAGATGGTCAGTGATCTGGCTTGGCTTTCGAAGACCTTAGATAGGCAGGGCAGGATGGATATAGGTCTGTAGCAGTTTGGGTCCAGGGTGTCTCCCCCTTTGAAGAGGGGGATAACTGCGGCAGCTTTCCAATCCTTGGGGATCTCAGACGATATGATAGAGAGGTTGAATAGGCTGGTAATAGGGGTTAGGACAATGGCGGCGGATAGTTTCAGAAATAGAGGGTCCAGATTGTCAAGCCCAGCTGATTTGTACGGGTCCAGGTTTTGCAGCTCTTTCAGAACATCTGCTATCTGGATTTGGGTAAAGGAGAACCTGGAGAGGCTTGGGCGAGTAGCTGCGGGGGGGGCGGAGCTGTTGGCCGAGGTTGGAGTAGCCAGGAGGAAGGCATATGGCCAGCCGTTGAGAAATGCTTGTTGAAGTTTTCGATAATCATGGATTTATCGGTGGTGACCGTGTTACCTAGCCTCAGTGCAGTGGGCAGCTGGGAGGAGGTGCTCTTGTTCTCCATGGACTTTACAGTGTCCCAGAACTTTTTGAAGTTAGAGCTACAGGATGCAAATTTCTGCCTGAAGAAGCTGGCCTTGGCTTTCCTGACTGACTGCGTGTATTGGTTCCTGCCTTCCCTGAACAGTTGCATACCGTGGGGACTATTCGATGCTATTGCAGTCCACCACAGGATGTTTTTGTTCTGGTCGAGGGCAGTCAGGTCTGGAGTGAACCAAGGGCTATATCTGTTCTTAGTTCTGCATTTTTTGAACGGAGCATGCTTATCTAAAATGGTGAGGAAGTTACTTTTAAAGAATGACCAGGCATTCTCAACTGACGGGATGAGGTCAATATTCTTCCAGGATACCCGGGCCAGGTCGATTAGAAAGGCCTGCTCGCAGAAGTGTTTTAGGGAGCGTTTGACAGTGATGAGGGGTGGTCGTTTGACTGCGGATCTGTAGCGGATACAGGCAATGAGGCAGTGATCGCTGAGATCCTGGTTGAAGACAGTGGAGGTGTATTTGGAGGGCCAGTTGGTCAGGATGACGTCAGTGCATTAAGACTCCTTCCCTTTTCCCACATTTTGTTGTTACAGCCTCTAAAATGGATCAAATACATTTGTTTCCTCATTAATCTACACACAATACCCCATAATGATAAAACGAAAACAGGATTTTAGATGATTTTTTATCTACTTAAGTATTCACGACCCTTTGCCATGAGACTCGAAATTGAGCTTAGGTGTATCCTGCTTCCATTGATCATCCTTGAGAAGTTTCTACAACTTGATTGGAGTCCACTTGTGGTAAATTCAATTGATTTTACATGATTTGGAAAGGCACACACCTGTTTATATAAGGTCCAACAGTTGACAGTGCATGTCACAGCAAAGACCAGGGATTGTCTGTAGAGCTCCAAGACAGGATTGTGTCGAGGCACAGATCTGGGGAAGGGTACTAAAAAATTGCTGCAGCATTGAAGGTCCCCAAGAACTCAGTGGCCTCCGTCATTCTTAAATGGAAGAAGTTTGGAACCACCAGGACTCTTCCTAGAGCTGGCCACGGGCCAAACTAAGCAATCGGGGGAGAAGGGCCTTGGTCAGGGAGGTGACCAATAACCCAAAATTTACTCTGACAGAGCTCCAGAGTTCTTCTGCAGAGATGGGAGAACATTCCAGAAGGACAGCCATCTTCTGCAGCACTCCACCAAACAGGCTTTTATGGTAGAGTGGCCAGACGGAAGCCACTCCTCTGTAAAAGACACATGACAGCCCGCTTGGATTTGCCAAAAGGCACCTAAAGGACTTTCAGACCATGAGAAACAATATTCTCTGGTCTGATGAAACCAAGATTTAACTCTTTGGCCTGAATACCAAGCGTCACATCTGGAGGAAATCTGGCACCATCCCTACGATGAAGCATGGTGGTGGCAGCATCATGCTGTGGAGATGCTTTTCAGTGGCAGGGACTGGGAGACTAGTCAGGATCAAGGGAAAGATGAACGGAGCAAAGTATAGAGAGATCCTTGATGAAAACCTGCTCCAGAGTGCTCAGGACCTCAGCCTGGGGGCGAAGGTTCACCTTCCAACAGGACAACGACCCTAAGCACACAGCCAAAACAACGCAAGAGGGGCTTCAGGACAAGTCTCTGAATGTCCTTGAGTGGCCCAGCCAGAGTCCAGACTTGAACCGGATCGAACATCTCTCGAGAGACCTGAAACTAGCTGTGCAACGACGCTCCCCATCCAACAGAACAGTTATAGACAAGAACAACATAAGATAATATTACAAAAGTACATAGAGTTTTCCATGTGTTTTCTAGCTGCTGCTAGCTAGCAGGCTCACCCATGTAGGCAATCTTCTTCTGTAGAGTGGTGACAGGGCAGTCCTTGTGAGCCAGCAGTAGCTGTTTGAGATGAGCCACCTCATTCCTCAGGAGAGACACTTCATTCTGAATAAACACAGTAACACAATGAGTCAATGCTGTTGTGTAACACAATGAGTCAATACTCTGTCTCTACCCAGTACAGCCAGAAGAGGACCGAATATCTTCTATTTTCAAACTGGTTGAAATGTTTCAATGAGTAAGTGGTTCGGAGAAAAGGAGATGAGACCGAAGTACAGTGCGGCTTTGAAAACCATCACACACACCGCCAGCGAGACGTTCATGGAGACGAGCTCCTCTGCCTTCTTCTCCAGGGAGTTGACCCAGACTTTGCGTTTCTGTCGGCAGCGCGAGGCGGCCGCCCGGTTCCTCTCCAGGAAACGCTGTCGACGGTCATCCGGGTCGTCCTCCGCCGCACGCCGCCGCCGACCACCAGTAGGCTGGGCCGGAGACACCTGGAGGGAAGGGGGGAGAGGGCGTGGTGGAAATGGAGAGAGAGTGAGGTGGGAGAGAGAGTGAGGGTTTGAGTCAGATTGTCAACACCTAAAACAAGACTGATACAAAATTGTCTTTCAGTGCCTAAATTATAATGCCCCTGCCCTTCTACTGATGTCAACGAACGACAGGTCATGAAGATCCAAGTCAAGAGGATTTTGATAATATTCTACTGCCACCAGGGTTGGGGTCAATTCCATTTCAATTCAGGAAGTACACTGAAATTTCTATTTACTTTCAGAATTGACTGGAATTGAAATGGATTGACCCCTACCCTGATTGCCAGAGAGTAAAGCCTTCATGTGTATTCTTTACAATGAACATGCATGTGTGTGTGAGTGAGTGAGTGCTTGAGGGAGTAAGAGTGTGTCCATGTCTCCACGTCGTCCTACCTGTGGCTGTGCTGGGGAGGGTGCGTCCGGGTGCTGCACCAGTAACTGGCTCTGTTCCATCCTCTGGGGGTGCATGGGGCTGCCGGCCATACCTCCCATACCATGACCTCCTGAACTCTGCTGGGCCAGCGCTGCCTTCAGCCTCTACAGGAGACAGGACAACCAGGATCATTTTAACATTAAAAAAACACATGGACAAAATACACTCCTTTATGTTATCACAATTGCTTCTGGACTATGCCATCTCAGTCACGTGACAAACAAACCAAGATAGAAGGAGGGATCGAAGGGTAAAGGGCAACGAAGGGAGATAGATACATAGATACAGTTTAAGTCGGAAGTTTACATACACTTAGGTTGGAGTCATTAAAACTCACTTTTCAACCACTAACTGACATCTACTTTGTGCATGACAAGTCATTTTTCAAACAATTGTTTACAGACAGATTATTTCACTTATAATTCACTGTATCCCAATTCCAGTGGGTCAGAAGTTAACATACACTAAGTTGAATGTGCCTTTAAACAGCTTGAAAAATTCCAGAAAATTATGACATGGCGTTAGAAGCTTCTGATAGGCTAATTGACATCATTTGAGTCAATTGGAGATGTACCTGTGGATGTATTTCAAGGCCTAACTTCAAACTCAGTGCCTCTTTGCTTGACATCATGGGGAAATCAAAAAATCAGCCAAGACCACAGAAAAACAAATTGTAGACCTCCACAAGTCTGGCTCATCATTGGGAGCAATTTCCAAACACCTGAAAGTACCACGGTCATCTGTACAAACAATAGTACGCAAGTATAAACACCATGGGACCACGCAGCCGTCATACTGCTCAGGAAGGAGACGCATTCTGTCTCCTAGAGATGAACGTACATTGGTGCGAAAACTGCAAATCAATCCCAGAACCACAGCAAAGGACCTTGTGAAGATGCTGGAGGAAACAACAAAAGTATGTACAAAAGTATCTATATCCACAGTAAAACGAGTCCTACATCGACATAACCTGAAAGGCCGCTCAGCAAGGAAGAAGCCACTGCTCCAAAACCGCCATGAAAAAGCCAGACTACGGTTTGCAACTGCACATGGGGACAAAGACTGTACTTTTTGGAGAAATGTCCTCTGGTCTGATGAAACAAAAATAGAACTGTTTGGCCAAAATGACCATTGTTATGTTAGGAGGAAAAAGGGGGAGGCTTGCAAGCCGAAGAACACCATCCCAACCGTGAAGCACGGGGGTGGCAGCATCATGTTGTGGGGGTGCTTTGCTGCAGGAGGGACTGGTGCACTTCACAAAATAGATGGCATCATGAGTGAGGAAAATGATGTGGATATATTGAAGCAACATCTCAAGACATCAGTCAAGAAGTAAAAGCTTGGTCGCAAATGGGTCTTCCAAATGGACAATGACCACAAGCACTCTTCCAAAGTTGTGGCAAAATGGCTTAAGGACAACAAAGTCAAGGTATTGGAGTGGCCATCACAAATCCCTGACCTCAATCCTATAGAAAATCTCTGGGCAGAACTGAAAAAGCATGTGCGAGCAAGGAGGCCTACAAACCTGACTCAGTTATGCCAGCTCTGTCAGGAGGAATTGGCCAAAATTCAGCCAACTTATTGTGGGAAGCTTGTGGAAGGCTACCCAAAACATTTGACCCAAGTTAAACAATTTAAAGGCAATGCTCCCAATTACTAATTGAGTGTACAGTATGTAAACTTCTGACCCACTGGGAATGTGATGAAAGAAATAAAAGCTGAAATAAATCAATCATTCTCACTACTATTATTCTGGCATTTCACATTCTTAAAATAAAGTGGTGATCCTAACTGACCTAAGACAGTGAATTTTTACTAGGATTAAATGTTGGTAATTGTGAAAAACCAGAGAGAGAGAAGGTGGGTGAGAAAGAGCAAGAGAGCACCATAAATAGATCTCACCATTTTGGTTTCAAAGTGTGTGGTGCACCCGAAGGGGTAGACCAAGGGGGACAGAGAGCCTATAGGTCTACAGGATAATTTGCTTAACTGAGTGTAATTAAATTGGCACGTGTGTATTTTCATTAGTTTGTCATGCGTCTTAATTATCACACGGGCACCACACGCGCATTAAAAAGCCTAGTTTGAGCGGACAATCACCCGCCAGACACCGAGAGCTGCAGGGCCCGGTTGGATAAAACATTGAAATAAATATTCCCCTCATCTTTTCCATTACAGTTTCCTTAAACTTAAAGTCAGTCGCAAACAACTTTAAGGCGAATATCCCCTTTAAATTAAGTGAAAATGTTCACATTGGAGGGCCCCGGTTGCATAAAACATCTTAAGTGTTTCCCTTATGGGTTTACTTACCTTAGGGAATACTTTTCCCCTTACCTAAGGGAATTGTTTAAGGGCGTTGCATCGAGCTCCACAAATATTTCCTTAGGTAAGGGCAAACAACAAAGCTTAATCCCCATCAGGATCCATTTTTATTTTGGGGTGTAGTTACCCTTTCATTCAAGTGTGCACCTAGCAAGAGGATGTTGTTTAGCGGTGTTTTTGTAGGGCACTTTGCAACTCCCTTATTTGTTTTTGGTTTGCAAAACAGGTATCTGCTGGATTGATGAAAATAATCATGACAGGATTCTGTCAGGTAAGCATAGGCTAATTTTTAGTTAGCATTTCATTGAGAAGGCTTTTGAGAAACATTTCCATCTACACACAGACATTCCCATTGCCTCTTCAGAAAGTTGCAGGAAATACGAATCGCTGATGCATTCTGTTCATGTCTTATGATAAACTTGGGCAAATTAATAAATTGTTCAATACATTTAGTTGATTCCCTACTAAAAGGTAAATAGATTTTAGAATATTGTTGAAATCCGTTTTAATACCTGGATTACGTGAGGGACCTAATTATGATATTTGGACCAGAATGAGGCTACCTATACTACCTATTGTTCCTGTAGTGATGATTCACCATCTTCATCTTTTCATAAATTATCTGCAGATAAATCGCCAAAAAGTAGCCTATGCAAATTAGGGAGTCAAATGAACGGCTCTCTCATCGATGCGATTCGGTAGGCTGACGAGACGAGTCACTCACTTTACCGTCACTGTCTGGCAAGCCCCAAAATCCTAGGAAAGGAAGCCTAGGAAATATGAATGATACCAGAAAACAATAATTAGGATTTTGACTCATCGTTACCACTTACATTACATGGGAGGTGCAAATTCACGAGCATCATGCTCTCTCCCTCCTCCGTGCAAAGAAATTTGACTGCAACCAACCCTAGCGCACACAAATTATACCGGGGAGGTGGGACAGACAACAGGTGCCTATCCTATCAATAGATCACTAGAAGATGCATATCGTTCATTCTAGCGAGAGAGGGCTTGACGGACAAGCAAAATGAAAGTAGCCTACTTAATTTGAAGTGGAAAATGTGTCTGTAGCCGCAGCCGGCGCTAA